>NC_079527.1:15331574-15471574 GCF_003711565.1 Takifugu flavidus | reverse complement strand
CTGATCCTTGTTGGAACAGAGGAGGGTTCCTGGAGGGGGCGTCTGGGAGAACGAGGCTTTAAGGTGAACCGGTGAACACAGAAAACACATGAACCCAGAAGCACCAGGGAGGAACATCCTGGTGGAGACCTGCCCCAGGTAGCTGTGGGCGTGGCCACCAGCCGGGTCCCTCCTGGTTCTCATTATGAAGCAGCAGTTCTGCCTCTCTCCCCCTCCCTCCCTCCCTCCTCCCCCCTCTCTCCCTCTCTCCCCCCTCTCCCTCCCTCCCTACCCCTCCTCCCCCCTCTCTCCCCCTTCCTCACTCCCTCCATCCTCCCCCCTTTCAACAGGTGGATCCCAGCAGGTGGATCCAAACAGGTGGATCCCAACAGGTGGATCCCAGCAGGTGGATCCCAGCAGGTGGATCCAAACAGGTGGATCCAAACAGGTGGATCCAAACAGGTGGATCCCAGCAGGTGGATCCAAACAGGTGGATCCCAACAGGTGGATCCCAGCAGGTGGATCCAAACAGGTGGATCCCAGCAGGTGGATCCCAGCAGGTGGATCCCAGCAGGTGTGTTTGGTTCCGCTGCACCTCCCACCAACCTCATCACTTGTGCTTCTTCTTCTTCTATTCTTCCCCAAACGATCATTTCTCAACTCTGTGAGTGTCTGAAGGTTCTGTTGCCGTGGCGACGGGATCACATTCCCCCTGTGACACGAAAACAAACTCATTTATTTCATCATTGCTGAGCTTCTGCAGCTGCTCCATACTGGGACAGAGGGTAAATGACTGGTTATACTGGGACTGAGAGGGTAAATGACTGGTTATACTGGGACAGAGAGCGTAAATGACTGGTTATACTGGGGCAGAGGGGGTAAATGACTGGTTATACTGGGACAGAGAGGGTAAATGACTGGTTATACTGGGGCAGAGGGGGTAAATGACTGGTTATACTGGGATAGAGAGGGTAAATGACTGGTTACTGGGACAGAGAGGCTAAATGACTGGTTATACTGGGACTGAGAGCGTAATGACTGGTTATACTGGACGAGAGCGTAAATGACTGGTTACTGGGACAGAGAGGGTAAATGACTGGTTATACTGGGACAGAGAGGCTAAATGACTGGTTATACTGGGACTGAGAGCGTAAATGACTGTTATACTGGGACAGAGAGGGTAAATGACTGGTTATACTGGGACAGAGAGGCTAAATGACTGGTTATACTGGGACTGAGAGCGTAAATGACTGGTTATACTGGGGCAGAGGGGGTAAATGACTGGTTATACTGGGACAGAGAGGGTAAATGACTGGTTATACTGGGACAGAGGGGGTAATAACTGGTTATACTGGGACAGAGGGTAAATGACTGGTTATACTGGGACAGAGAGGGTAAATGACTGGTTATACTGGGACAGAGGGGTAAATGACTGGTTATACTGGGACAGAGGGTAAATGACTGGTTATACTGGGACAGAGAGGGTAAATGACTGGTTATACTGGGACAGAGGGGGTAAATAACTGGTTATACTGGGACAGAGGGTAAATGACTGTTATACTGGGACAGAGGGGGTAAATAACTGGTTATACTGGGACAGAGAGGGTAAATCACTGGTTTATACTGGGACAGAGAGGGTAAATGACTGGTTATACTGGGACAGAGGGGGTAAATAACTGGTTATACTGGGACTGAGGGGGTAAATGACTGGTTATACTGGGACTGAGGGGGTAATAACTGGTTATACTGGGACAGAGGGTAAATGACTGGTTATACTGGGACAGAGGGTAAATGACTGGTTATACTGGGACAGAGGGTAATGACTGTTATACTGGGTTGCATGCAACTTGTTAATTTTATTTTTGTAAGTTTACGAGTGTTTTGACTGTTGGTTTGCAAAGGTTTTCAGTCCTAATCAGATGTTCATTACCGTTGGGGGTGTGATTGACCTGTTGGACAGGGGACGGCTGAGGACGCAGCCTCTGGACGGTGGACAGGACCCTCAGGACCCTCAGGACCTTCAGACCTTCAGGACCCTCAGGACCTTCAGGACCCTCAGGACCCTCAGGACCCTCAGGACCCTCAGGACCTTCAGGACCTTCAGGACCTTCAGGACCCTCAGGACTTCAGGACCCTCAGACCTTCAGGACCTTCAGGACCTTAAGGACCTTCAGGACCTTCAGGACCCTCAGGACCTTCAGGACCCTCAGGACCTTCAGGACCTTCAGGACCTTCAGGACCTTAAGGACCTTAAGGACCTTCAGGACCCTCAGGACCTTCAGGACCCTCAGGACCTTCAGGACCTTCAGGACCCTCAGGACCTTCAGGACCCTCAGGACCTTCAGGACCTTCAGGACCTTCAGGACCTTAAGGACCTAAGGACCTTCAGGACCCTCAGGACCTTCAGGACCTTAAGGACCCTCAGGACCCTCAGGACCCTCAGGACCTTCAGGACCCTCACGACCTTCAGGACCCTCAGGACCCTCAGGACCTTCAGGACCCTCAGGACCCTCAGGACCTTCAGGACCCTCAGGACCTTCAGGACCCTCAGGACCCTCAGGACCTTCAGGACCCTCAGGACCTTCAGCCTGGCCGACGCTCTGGTCATGTTTGGTGCGAATGATCAGCCTGCTGATGTGCTGGAGGCCTCATTGAGAAACATTGAGGGGGAAGAGAAGTGTGTGTGTGTGTGTGTGTGTGTGGTGTGTGTGTTGTGTGTGTGCGTGCGTGCGTGCGTGCGTGCGTGCGTGCGTGCGTGCGTGCGTGCGTGTGTGCGTGCGTGCGTGTGTGTGTGTGTGCATGCGTGCGTGTGTGTGTTCGTGATCTTTACTGCAGAACGACACGTCAGTCTGCTGCATTCAGGCGTCGTCCACCAATCAAATCCTGCTGCTACAATCTAATACTGTCGCTAATGAGCTTAAGTCAAAATAGAAATATTTTCCTCACAGCTGAGGGACACACACACACACACACACACACACACACACACACACACACACAGTAGAAATCCTGTTGCTGTGGGCTCCAGGAGATGTTTGCAAGTGCCCATTTTCATCAGCTTTGTCTGAGCTGATCCTTCGTCACACACTTGCCAGGATGAATCAGGTTCAACGCCGGCTGATTTTAAAACAAACACGGTTGATTTACACATCAAAGGCAGGACCTCCGTCGGGTGGAGACGGCCGGGGTCGAAGCTTTGAGGAAACGGCTCGTTTGGTCCGGGAGAATCCTCAGACCTGGATCAGAAGAGGCTCCAGGAGATGTGACACCAGCTTCCTCAGCGATTTCCTCATTCTCACACTTTTCTGCTGCACTTTGTGACAGGTGAGACGCCTGCTGCCTGGAGACAGGTGAGACACCTGCTGCCTGGAGACAGGTGAGACACCTGCTGCCTGGAGACAGGTGAGACATCTGCTGCCCGGAGACAGGTGAGACGCCTGCTGCCCGGAGACAGGTGAGACACCTGCTGCCCGGAGACAGGTGAGACACCTGCTGCCCGGAGACAGGTGAGACACCTGCTGCCCGGAGACAGGTGAGACGCCTGCTGCATCATCCATCCATCCATCCATCTATCCATCATCCATCCATCCATCCATCCATCATCCATCCATCCATCCATCATCCATCATCCATCCATCCATCATCCATCCATCCATCATCCATCCATCCATCCATCCATCCATCCATCCTCCATCCATCCATCCATCCATCCATCCATCATCCATCCATCCATCCATCCATCCAAACCTTAATATTTGATTTAGATCTTTCAGGTTTGGTTGGTTGTTCATGTCCAGGTTTATAATCACAGAGGGTCGTGGGTGCACAGGTTGCCTCTCACCATCATGGTAGCTGGTAAACAGCTGGGTCCAGACTGGGAATGATGGGAGCTCAGAGACCTGACAGTCGGAGCTCAGGGGAAAAAACCCCAACGGACAGTTTTCTGCAGGGAGCGGAGGAGCTCCTCAAACCTGAGAAAACAAGCCCCCACAGGCGGGGGCGGTGTGTGTGTGTGTGTGGTGTGTGTGTGTGTGTGTGTGTGTGTGTGGTGTGTTGTGTGTGTGTGTGTGTGTGTGTGTGTTGGGGGGTCAGAGATGCTACATGTGATGCAATATCTCTGCATTTATGTCACCTGAGGGCAGCTGTGACTCATTTCCATTAAAAATAACCCTTATTTAAAAGACACATTGTTAAATTTCTGAATTAACACAAAAACACAATAAACATTCATCAGTCTGTGACATTTAACACCGTTGCTAACAGGCTAATTTCAGTTGTTGGGAATATTGCAGTAGGTGCACATCTAAGGAAGCACACAGGCATGCATCACCATGGGAGGAGACATGCACAGACAGGAGCACAGACCAGTAGCACAGACCAGTAGCACAGACCAGTAGCACTGACCAGTAGCACTGACCAGTAGCACAGACCAGTAGCACTGACCAGTAGCACTGACCAGTAGCACAGACCAGTAGCACTGACCAGTAGCATTGAACAGGAGCACTGACCAGTAGCACTGACCAGTAGCACTGACCAGTAGCACAGACCAGTAGCACTGACCAGTAGCACTGACCAGTAGCATTGAACAGGAGCACTGACCAGTAGCACTGACCAGTAGCACTGACCAGTAGCACAGACCAGTAGCACAGACCAGTAGCACAGACCAGTAGGTGTCGTTTCTCATCCAAACACCCTGATATGACGACTTTGGTTCTGCACATTTATGCATTTCCGGGTCCCATGAAAATCTAAACTGGGCTTCTGAATCTCAGATCAAAGTAAAACATCAAAAACGTTTTCTTTGTTCACCGTGTCGGTAAGAATAAAGAAAACCAAGAATGAAGCTCCGCTTACAAAAACATGTTAGTGAGGAAGACGCATCGTTGCACTCATGCTCTGCATGCTCGGCTGCTGCGTGTGTGTCAGCACGCGTGTGTGTGTGCGTGCGTGCGTGCGCGCGTGCGTGCGTGTGTGTGGGTGTTTTCATCCCCTCGGATGAGCTCACACGGCTGAGGATGCTGCTGGGAGCATGAGTCCTGACCGAGAGGAGTATGACATGGTCTGTCAGAGAGCCGTGACCCTGATTGTTGACCTCTGCCTCCACAACAGCACGCTGCTGGACCAGGACACGTGTCAGGACTACCTCCTGCTGCTGTCCAGCCACAGCCCCCACCACCAGCACCCAGGTAGGAGACTCCTCAACTTCTGACGTGCACTTTCCTGCTCTGCCTGCTCAGCGCTTCTTCTCGGTAAAGCTGGTGCGTGTGTGTGTGTGTGTGTGTGTGTGTTTCAGAGGGTTTGGGCTTTGCTAACACCTGCACATTGACACAGCTTCTATTCAACCTGATCGTGGTCTTTGATGAGTTTCCGACTGTCGCACTGCCTCAGCGTGTGTGAATGTTCCGCTGTGTGTAGCAGCAGATGTCACCCAGCTGTTGTAGCTGTTGATTGTCGTTATTAACGTGCATCATTTCTTCTGCTCCGACGTCTCTGTGATGTAGACGTGGGGCTTGTTCGTGGTTATTTTGGAGTTCCTGGTGAAAGAGGAGCGTTGGGGGATGATTCATGTCAGCCGAGGCTGTCCTGGCCACTCAGGCTCGGGGAGAACGGAGCAACCTTTGGGTTTTTTTTCACAAACTTTAACGCTTGAGTGAACAAACGCAGCAGCGCTGAGACATTTGTTACGTCCAGATTTGGGTTCAAGTTCATGATCGTGCTCTCTTTCAGAAGAACCGTGTTTCAGACGAGAGAATCTTTCCAGTTTCTCTACACGTGTGAAAAACTCAGCCATTTTTCCGAATTTCTCCGGGGTTGTTGTGAGTCCACCAGTTGTGCGTCTGCAGAGGGAAATGTGGAAATATGGTCTGTGGCTGTTGTCATGGAGCACTTCTTGTGCAGAAAGTTCATGTCACACCAAACCTGAACAAATCCGCTGTCACGTCGCATCAGCCTCAGCAGAAGAATCGAACGTACATCACGGCGCCGCTGGCAGCTGCGACTGAGCTGTGGGGACATTAAATGCCATCGCGTGTTTGTGTTGCTGTTGATGTAAATGACTTTTGCCATGTGGAGGCTAAAGACAAGCTGCTTCTCCTGATGGGGGGGCGGGAATAGAACAGCGTAGAACAGGTTCAAGTAGAAACAGATCAAAGACTTGGATGGATGGATTGATTCTAGGACTGATCAGCTGTTTTCAGACTTTTGGGCTGTTCTCCGACTGTCCAGCTGTTCTCCGACTGTTCAGCTGTTCTCTGACTGTTCAGCTGTTCTCCATCTGTTCAGCTGTTCTCTGACTGTTCAGCTGTTCTCCGACTGTCCAGCTGTTCTCTGACTGTTCAGCTGTTCTCCGACTGTCCAGCTGTTCTCCAGCTGTTCAGCTGTTCTCCGACTGTCCAGCTGTTCTCCAACTGTTCAGCTGTTCTCTGACTGTTCAGCTGTTCTCCGACTGTCCAGCTGTTCTCCGACTGTTCAGCTGTTCTCTAAATGTTCAGCTGTTCTCCAACTGTTCAGTTGTTCTCTGACTGTTCAGCTGTTCTCTGACTGTTCAGCTGTTCTCTACCTGTTCAGCTGTTCTCAGACTGTTCAGCTGTTCTCCATCTGTTCAGCTGTTCTCCGACTGTCCAGCTGTTCTCCAACTGTTCAGCTGTTCTCCAACTGTTCAGCTGTTCTCCGACTGTTCAGCTGTTCTCCGACTGTTCAGCTGTTCTCCGACTGTTCAGCTGTTCTCTGACTGTTCAGCTGTTCTCCAACTGTTCAGTTGTTCTCCGACTGTTCAGTTGTTCTCTGACTGTTCAGTTGTTCTCTGACTGTTCAGCTGTTCTCCATCTGTTCAGCTGTTCTCAGACTGTTCAGCTGTTCTCTGACTGTCCAGCTGTTCTCTGACTGTCCAGCTGTTCTCTGGCTGTTCAGTTGTTCTCTGACTGTTCAGTTGTTCTCCAATCGTTCAGCTGTTCTCTGACTGTTCAGCTTCTATCTGACTGTTCAGCTGTTCTCCAACTGTTGTCAGCCTGGTTCTCTTGTCAGTTATCCATCTATTTGGAGGCGTTGAGAACACCAGTGTCTATCTTCCCTGTGGTGTCACCAATAACAAAGCAAATAAACCCATTTGCATTGTGCAGCAGCAGCAGCAACAACAGCAACAGCAGCAACAGTAGCAACAGTAGCAGCAACAGCAGCAGCAGCAGCAACAGCAGCAACAGTAGCAACAGCAGCAGCACAACAGCAGCAGCAACAGTAGCAGCAGCAGCAACAGTATCAACAGCAGCAGCAGCAGCAGCAACAGTAGCAGCAGCAGCAACAGTAGCAGCAGCAGCAGCAACAGTATCAACAGCAGCAGCAGCAACAGTAGCAGCAGCAACAGTAGCAGCAGCAGCAACAACAGCAGTAGCAACAGCAGCAGCAGCAGCAGCAGCAGCAACAGTAGCAGCAGCAGCAACAACAGCAGTAGCAACAGCAGCTACAGCAGCAGCAACAGCAGCAGCAGCAGCAACAGCAGCAGCAGCAGCAACAGTAGCAGCAGCAACAGTAGCAGCAGCAACAGCAGCAGCAGCAGCAGCAGCAACAGTAGCAACAGCAGCAACAGCAGCAACAGTAGCAACAGCAGCAACAGCAGCAACAGTAGCAACAGCAGCAGCACAGCAGCAGCAGCAACAGTAGCAACAGCAGCAGCAGCAACAGTAGCAACAGTAGCAACAGCAGCAACAGTAGCAACAGCAGCAACAGCAGCAACAGTAGCAACAGCAGCAACAGCAGCAACAGTAGCAACAGCAGCAACAGCAGCAACAGTAGCAACAGCAGCAACAGCAGCAGCAGCAACAGTAGCAACAGCAGCAACAGCAGCAGCAGCAACAGTAGCAACAACAGCAGTAGCAACAGTAGCAACAGTAGCAACAGTAGCATTCAGCCGTTATTTCCTGTTGCGGATGAATTCCTCACAAATGTGAAATCGATTATGATAAATCTTGTCAGGCACATGAATCCTGGCAGGTTCGCTGGGCTGCAGCTGCCTGGATCCACCGGCGTTTCCATCATCAGCTGAAGGAATTTATTGTGATCAACAGTCGCTGGTCTGGACCACCTGCTGGGATCAGCTGCGTGTAATAAAGGAAGGTCTGAGACCATCTCCTCTCTTCTCTCTCCATCTTTCCCAACGCCCACCTGTGAGCCAGGAGACTGTTGTCATCCCAACGTTACCATATTGTGTGAATTAGGTACTTTCATCACACAAAAACAATGAAATCTCAGAAAATTCCTTCTGTTTATTGCACTGTACAAAATGTGAGGGGTGAAAACAGTGTCAGAAGCCACCTTTCATGAAGAAAGATTGCATTTATTGGTAGATTTTAGCTAGCTTAGACAAGACTGCTCCTTCATTATCAGCTGCAGCTTCAGCTTGGTGGGAACCAGAAGTGATGAGTTCCTTCTTTCATCACATTATTTCTCACCTGGAAGGTTTATTAACTGACCTCCGCTCACGTGGTCTGTGCCGCTCCGCAGCGAAGCTGCAGGTCAACATACAACGCAGGAAAACAAGAAGATTAAATTAAGCACACGGTGGAGACGAGAAGCAGCTTTTAATAATTCATCTCTTTTATTGAGGCAACATTTCAGCCTCGTCTGTGGGTGAGATCACAAAAATGCCTAAACAGAATGAGCAATTCCATATTTAAGGACATTTAACCAACATTTTCCTTTTCACTCTAAAAAGATGATGTTCAGAGACGAGTTCTCAGATCTCCCAAAAGTGACTCGACCACAAACCTGCGACCTTTCCCACGGTGCCCTTTTCACTGGCAAACACGAATATCTGTGAGGATGGAAGGAAGCGCAGGTTCTTGGTTCGTGGACGACGTTGTGATCTGAACATTTCTCCTTCAGGAACCGGAGTTGTGGCGCTGCAGGTTCTGTTGAAGCATCAGTGGGACGCTGCTCTTTCCTGCTCTCATTGTTCTCTTGAGCCGTTCAGGTGGGTCAAACCGAGTCAGAACCGATGATGGTCTGGAGACCCAAGATAAGAGCTGAGCATCAGCCTTCATCGCGTTCCAGCCGCAGGAACCAACCCTGGGAATGCTGCAGGTGACACCACCTCCCTGAAGGGGCGGACACATTACCGCTATTAGTGACAACAACGGTGGGGGCAGGAGCCTCAGGAAGCCTGCTGAGATGCCCCCTCCACTCATGAACGAATCGAGCCTGAGCCAGCAGCACAAGGAGCGCTGATGGAGCACAGGTAGAGGGTCGGAGGTCCAGCCCCAGACGTTCCTCAGCATGAACAGGTCTGAGAAGGTGCTGAGAAGGTCCCAGAGCGCTCTGTCACCATGGAGACCAAGCACATGGAGCTGATGAGGATGGTCACATCCAGCAGAACATCGGAGGTCCGGCTGATCGCAACACATCCATGTTTCAGCTGCAGCTCCGAGTGGAGGACATGAGGTCCGACACAGAGGTGCAGCCTGCAGCGATGAAGAGGAGGCCGACGAAGAGGAGGCAGATGAAGAGGAGGCCGATGAAGAGGAGGCAGATGAAGATGAGGCCGATGAAGATGAGGCAGATGAAGAGGAGGCAGATGAAGATGAGGCCGATGAAGAGGAGGCTGATGAAGAGGAGTCCGACGAAGATGAGGCAGATGAAGAGGAGGCCGACGAAGAGGAGGCCGATGAAGAGGAGGCCGACGAAGAGGAGGTTGATGAAGATGAGGCCGATGAAGAGGAGTCCGACGAAGATGAGGCTGATGAAGAGGAGGCAGATGAAGATGAGGCCGACGAAGAGGAGGTTGATGAAGAGGAGGCAGATGAAGAGGAGGCTGATGAAGAGGAGGCTGATGAAGAGGAGGCCGATGAAGAGGAGGCAGATGAAGAGGAGGTTGATGAAGAAGAGGCAGATGAAGAGGAGGTCGACGAAGAGGAGGCAGATGAAGAGGAGGCTGATGAAGAGGAGGCTGATGAAGAGGAGGTCGACGAAGAGGAGGCAGATGAAGAGGAGGCCGATGAAGAGGAGGCTGATGAAGAGGAGGCCGATGAAGAGGAGGTTGATGAAGATGAGGCAGATGAAGAGGAGGCTGATGAAGAGGAGGCTGATGAAGAGGAGGCCGATGAAGAGGAGGCTGATGAAGAGGAGGGCGGCTGCTTCGGGGTTCTGGATCTCCAGGACCTGAACACCATCACTGAGGAATTCTGCTGCTGAAGATGTTTCCTCATAATTTATTTAAGTTCAGACAAGGAGACAAATATCAGCTGTGTGTGTGTGTGTGTGTGTGTGTGTGTGTGTGTGTGTGTGTGTGTGTGTGTGTGGTGTGTGTCAGATTTGATCATTTCCTGGAATCTGTGCTACTTCCTATATTTTACACTTTCACTTATGTTGCCATTAACGATCGCCTCAGGAAACATGATCTTGGGAGGAGGGTGAAATAACAACTGTCAAAAGATCCGTGTGTGTGTGTGTGTGTGGTGTGTGTGTGTGTTATATTTTATATTTTTCATTATTTGTTTTCCTTCTTTTTCACTGAACACTAAAAACTGCAGCACTGAAGGAACACACACACACACACCACACACACACACAACACACACACACACACGCACGCACACACACACACACACACACACACACACACACAACACACACACACACACGCACGCACACACACACACACGCACACACACACACACACGCACACACACACACACACACACACACACACACCTGCAGCAGGACCCTGAGAGACGGTTCCTGCTGCATCAGCGTCCTCTTCTATCAACCGTTTGAGTTGATTCTAGCAGAACTGTGTCTGCAGGCGTCTCCTCCCCGTCCACCCCTGGTCCATCCTGTTAGGACAGGTATGACTGTGGACACGGTCTGGACAGGCTGGACCAGCGTCACCAGCAGGTCAGACCCGTCCACCCCTGGTCCATCCTGATTGGACAGGTATGACTGTGGACACGGTCTGGGACAGGCTGGACCAGCGTCACCAGCAGGTCAGACCCGTCCACCCCTGGTCCATCCTGATTGGACAGGCATGACTGTGGACACGGTCTGGGACAGGCTGGACCAGCGTCACCAGCAGGTCAGACCCACCCACCCCTGGTCCATCCTGTTAGGACAGGTATGACTGTGGACACGGTCTGGGACAGGCTGGACCAGCGTCACCAGCAGGTCAGACCCGTCCACCCCTGGTCCATCCTGTTAGGACAGGTATGACTGTGGACACGGTCTGGGACAGGCTGGACCAGCGTCACCAGCAGGTCAGACCCGCCCACGCCGCTCAGCTCTGGCGTGTGTGTAAACACCTCCGGCAGCTGTTAATTCCTCCCCCGCTGGATCATTGACGAGCTAATCCCCGTCCCAGCGTGTAAGGAAGGCGGGGGCTGAGCATGCTGGGAAATGAACCGGCTCCCTGAGCGATGGCGTGGAGCTGTGTTTGGATGGGAACTGACGGGGGAGTGGCGGCGCCGACCTCTGACACCAACCTGCTCCAGCTGAGGCCTCAGGTGCTAACTGGCCCGGTGATACCGGATCCATGTCACATGACTGCATTAAGATTCCGGTTCGTTCCAGCAGGCAGGAATGTCACTGATACCTAAGAGGGTTTATTAAAACCACTTAAAGCACATGATCAGGTGACCACAGATCCCAGTGAATCCCACAGGTGAACCTCGAGTGGCTGCAGCCTGTTGAGGTTCTGATGCTCCACTGGCTGTTCTGGCCGGCCCGGTTCTTCCATCAGAGCAGTGAAACAATCCGTTCATACTTAAGTTCCGCGCTTCGCTGCATTTTAGGCAACAATCAGAACAAATGGCAAGTTTAGCAACAAAGAAGCAGATTTGGTGCAGCTAGCAGCAGTTAGCGGCTAACTCACAGCCGCGACCAGCAGCTACTGATCAACACCTACTTATGCTGGAGGGGGGCGGAGCTATAGTTATCATGAGGGGGCGGGGCTATAGTTATCATGAGGGGGCGGAGCTATAGTTATCGGGAGGGGGCGGTGCTAGAGTTATCGGGAGGGGGCGGAGCTAGAGTTATCGGGAGGGGGCGGAGCTAGAGTTATCAGGAGGGGGCGGAGCTAGAGTTATCAGGAGGGGGCGGGACTAGAGTTATCGTGAGGGGGCGGAGCTAGAGTTATCAGGAGGGGGCGGGACTAGAGTTATCGTGAATGGGCGGAGCTAGAGTTATCAGGAGGGCGGGGCTAGAGTTATGAATAACTCCAGCAAATGAAGCTTATTAGCGCTTGATTCCCGCTTGAGAAACAAACAAATGTTCTTTATGCTTCTGAACACATGAAGTCACATGATTGACAGCTGATCTTTTCCCAAAGGAGCAGAGCGGAAAGGTGATATATCTGGATCGATACTGACCCGCTCATATCCCGGATCATTTTCCATGATTTTGGTAAAATGTGCGGATGCACTTCGGCTGTGAGTGAATCTGGAGACGTTTGTGCAGCAGAGCTGCCGCTTCTGACGTCTCCTGACCTGGTTTTGTCCACTGTGACGTCACGGCCGCTGCTGCTTCACCCACTTTTTACTTTTGTGCTCTTTTCAGCGGAGCAGCACCGTTAAAAAAGCCCCCGGGGAACCTTTGCTCTTCACAGACGCAGCAGACAAAGAACACATGTGCTGCTTCTGAGACGCCATCTTCAGCCCAAAAACAGAGGTCCACGGTGTCCAGCAGACCTTTGTCCCGGTTCTGGGGGGGTCCGGTTCTGGGGGGGTCAGTTTCTGGGTCTGAAGGGTGTCTGAGCCTGGTTCTGTGGACGTGTTGGGTCACCTGTTTCCTCCAGGTCACATCCCGTCGGTCAGCTGACTGCACCTCCTGTGTCACGCAGCGTTAATGCTGGGATGTTGGCGGGTTCCAGCACCCGCAGGCTGCAGTGGTGGATTATGGGTATGTTCTTTGATGGACGTTCAGGGATTGTTCCGCTCACACATGCTGGATTTGATCATCGCTGCTGAAGAAGGAAAATGACAGCGATGTAATTCTGCATCAGGTTAAGCTTCTTACGGATGTTGATGTAGTGGCAGGCAGACAGGCAGGCAGACAGACAGACAGACAGGCAGGCAGACAGGCAGGCAGGCAGGCAGACAGACAGGCAGGCAGACAGGCAGACAGGCAGGCAGGCAGGCAGGCAGGCAGGCAGGCACGCAGGCAGACAGACAGGCAGGCAGACAGACAGACAGGCAGGCAGACAGGCAGACAGGCAGGCAGACAGACAGGCAGACAGACAGGCAGGCAGGCAGGCAGACAGACAGGCTGTAATCAAACCAGAACCATGTAACCATGTAAACACACTGACTGAAGCACATTTGCACATGCGGTTACCGCAGTGACGGTAACCGCGGCGATGAGGGAGATGAGGGAGGACTTTGGGGGTCTGATCGGTTTATGTAGAACAGAATATTCCCGCTCCTCTGCAGGCTGATGCTGGAGCTCCACTCACACATGTTCTCAGCCTCCAGGAGGACCTGGAGCTCCTCCCTGGGCGCATGTGTGAGTGGTGCATCGAGCTGCAGCTTTTCCCCCATCAACGCACTTCCTCTGAGCCGCCGCAGCGCTTCACATGCAGCCAACGTCCATCTACGCCTCTTTGTCCGGGTCCAATTGGTGCTGAGGTTCTTCTGCAGCCTGTGGCCACAGAAGCGCCTCTGCGGAGGAGCCGCCTGTTACCGACCTGATGCTAATCTAGATAGAGGGGAGGCTGGAGGGGGGCCGCACGCTCTCCTCCCCCCTCGCTCTGGTGAAGATTGTACCGATTGTGCTGCAATATGTCGCATGGCCACAGCTGAGCTGCAGGCGGAGGTGCCCCCCCCCCCCCCCCCCCCCCCCCCCCCCCACACACACACACACCACACCCCCCTCCGCGCGCGCTCCAACATGTGTTCACTCCAGCAGCTTCGGCTCTCCTGATGGAACAAAGCTTCGCATCTAAAAGAGCACTTTGATCCTCAACGATTCCCCGTCTGTTCTGCGGCACAGACAATAAAAGTGTTTTGGCGCCGAAGCTTTGATATTTATGAGCGGCCACTCATGGATATTCATGCTGAACTCACGCGGAGCGGCACGAAACGCTCCCTCCGCTCCGGTTTCTGCTCATAACTCATCCGGAGCCGAAGTTTTCCGGCTGCACGTGCGTGTTTAAGCGCAGCGCGAGGCGGAGGAGGCGGTTCGGAGCGGCTGCCTGAGTGAGGAGCCTGTCCCCAGACATTTGCTCGACAGCATCCTGCTGACTGGCTCCGCTCGCGCGCACTGCCATAGAAACGCTTCCTGAGCGCAGCGGCGGCTCATTCTGCTGAGGAGCGAGGAGGCGAGAGGAGCAGGAGGAGCCCGAGGAGCCCGAGAGACGGTGAGTCTGTCAGCGCACGTCCATTCACAGCCGCTTCTTCTTCGGTGCTTCTTCTTCTTCGGCGCTTCTCGCTGCTCTGCAGGTTGTTGGATTGTGCGTAAAACTCTGGTTCCACCGGGCGATGCGCTGCGCTCCTGCGCCGGTGAAGCAGCGGCGTTAATATTTGATGAGCGCGGACGTCTGCAGTCTCTGTCGGGGGGTCGAGGAGCGTGTTTGAGCCGCTCATGCACGCGCAGAAACACGCTGCTTTTGTGTCTTTGCGCACTTGTGTTCACCTCCGGAGCCGCAGGGCCGCTGGCACGAGAACCTTTTCCCTCTTTGTCCTTCAGTAAACCCGCAGCAAAAGTTGCCTGAATCGGAAGATTCTGGTTCCTCTGGATGTTCTTCCACATCACACTTTCATTGTTGCCAAAGTTCTGATTGGTGCTGTTGGATCTGGTTCCCCGTGCGCGTGCACGTGACCGAAACTCATCCAGTTCTGAACAAGCCTGGTTGGGTTTTAGTGTAGATGACACCGTGGTCACCTGCTGCTGCTGCCGGTCACAACCTCACGTCTGGAGGAGCTACGTGGTCATGTGACCATGTTACCCCCCCTCCCCCCCCACTGTGGACGCCATGTTGCAGTTTGGGGCAGCTGAGCCTTGGTCCTTGTTCAAGTGCGGTTGTGAACGTGGACGGCTGATTGTTGTGTGGCCTCGTTCTCAGGAGGTTTCCGGAGGAACACATGAGGAACCTGTTTGTCTGCAGCTCTCTTGGGTCTCATTCTACTTTCAGCCCCCCCCCCCCCCCCACACACACACACACACACACACACACACACTCAGCGTTATCTGCTGACTGGACCCCAGTGACCCTCTGTGTTTGTGTGCGTGTGTGTGTTTGCCTGCGTGTGTGTGTGACTGACATGATTGTGTGTGATCAGGAACACCTCGGGGGGTCGTTAATGGTCAGGCTCTGGGTTTCTGGCATTTGTCTTCTTTTCCCTCATGTGTGACACATTTTATGAGTTCTTGTTAAACCGGGGCTCTCTGAGGCTCTAAATGCCCCTTGGCGGGGGGGTGGGGGGGGGGGGGGGGGTGGGGGGGCGGGGGGTGTTAGCGTGCTGGATGGGGCTGATTGTCCTGATGATCGGGTCTGGTGCACACGGCTGCAGGTTTGGGGAGACAATGTTAATGGATGGAGCAACGATAGTAGAACTGTAGTAGCCAGTATAACAGCCAGTATAACCAGTATAACAGCCAGTATTACCAGTATAACAGCCAGTATAACCAGTATAACAGCCAGTATTACCAGTATAACAGCCAGTATAACCAGTATAACAGCCAGTATTACCAGTATAACAGCCAGTATCACCAGTATAACAGCCAGTATCACCAGTATAACAGCTAGTGTTACCAGTATAACAGCCAGTATAACCAGTTATAACAGCCAGTATTACCAGTATAACAGCCAGTATCACCAGTAAACAGCCAGTATCACCAGTATAACAGCTAGTGTTACCAGTATAACAGCCAGTAGTATCACCAGTATAACCAGTATAACAGCCAGTATACCAGTATAACAGCCAGTATAACAGCCAGTATCACCAGTATAACCAGTATAACAGCCAGTATCACCAGTATAACAGCCAGTAGTGTTACCAGTATAATGGCCAGTATCACCAGTATAACCAGTTTAACAGCCAGTATCACCAGTATAATGGCCAATATAACCAGTATAACCAGTGCATTTGCACGGTCGTCTTGGCGAAACGTTTCTCTTCGTCATCAGGCTCGAGCCGTGGACGTCGACCTTCGTCCGCTTGACTGACAGTTGCCTCATTTCTTGGTGCTGACTCAGCGTTGGCTGCCGTCGTTCGGGTATCAGAGGTCAAAGGTCAGACTAAAGTGGAGCCGCAGCACTTTGTGATGATGTGAGATGATCGGTGGCGTTCTGGACCGTTAGGGGCGCTGTTTAAATAAAGTTTTACTCTTTTACCAGCTGCTGCTAGAAAACTGGTGGAAACAATGTAGCTTTGGTACAAGATGGTGATGATGGTGATGAAGATGATGAAGATGGTGATGATGAAGATGGTGATGATGAAGATCCTGATGGTGATGATGATGATGGTGATGATGGTGATGATGAAGATGGTGATGATGGTGATGAAGATGGTGATGATGAGGATGGTGATGATGAAGATGGTGATGGTGAAGGTGAAGATGGTGATGATGGTGGTGAAGATGAAGATCCTGATGGGGATGATGAAGATCGTGATGGTGATGATGAAGATGGTGGTGACGAAGATGGTTATGATGAAGATCGTGATGGTGATAAGGAAGATGGTGATGATGAAGATGGTGATGATGGTGGTGAAGATGAAGATCCTGATGGTGATGATGATGGGGATGATGAAGATCGTGATGGTGATGATGAAGATCGTGATGATGAAGATCGTGATGGTGATGATGAGGATGGTGATGATGAAGATCCTGATGGTGATGATGAGGATGGTGGTGATGAAGATGATGGTGGTGATGATGATGATGGTGGTGATGATGATGATGATGATGGTGAAGAAGATGGTGATGATGAAGATGGTGGTGATGATGAGGATGGTGATGATGAAGATCCTGATGGTGATGGTGAAGATGGTGATGATGACGATGATGGTGGTGATGATGATGATGATGATGATGATGAAGATGGTGGTGATGATGAAGATGGTGGTGATGATGAAGATGGTGATGATGGTGGTGGTGGTGGTGATGAAGATCGTGATGGTGATGGTGATGGTGATGATGAAGATCGTGATGATGACGATGATGGTGGTGATGATGATGACGGTGATGATGGTGATGAAGATGGTGATGATGATGATGATGATGAAGATCGTGATGATGACGATGATGGTGATGATGATGATGACTGAATGACATCATCACCGCGCTAAATCTTCATTTTCAGCCTCCATTAAAGCTGGAAAATCCCCAACGGAAATTTCTGTTTTAATGATGTTGCTGTCACATGACCTGATCAGAGCGCCGCCCACCCATCAGTCTCCGCCTCTGTGCACGGGGCCGTAACACCGTCACCGCGTCAGCAGCACAGTATTTTCCTGTAGTTATGAGGACCTGTGGGGAGGATGATGGGAAATTTTCCCTGCCTGTAAACTGACAGGATTGAATCATGTGACTGACTCCGCCCACCTGAGGCTGGCGTGCTGGCGCTACGCCCCGCCTGTGTTAGACGGGGTCACATGACTCAGAGCGGCGCTCTGCAAACATCCGTGAGGCGCCTGTGCAGCGCTGATAGCGGCTCCTGGTCAACACGCAGGTTAATTATGTTCCAGGTACCGGCTGCTGATACCGGGCCAGAACCCCCGGTGGACACGCCCACCCAATGGGATTGGCCCAAATGTGCTGAACTGAGATGAGATGAATATTTAGCGGGTGGCGAGGACGTTTCTGAGGGGGTGTCGGGGGGGCGCGTTCACTCCCAGCAGGAGATAAAAGGGGCCTCAGGAAGTGGGAGAAAACGCAGCAACATCAGGATTTATTGGAATTATCGGATGAAATCAGCCAGAAGTCCACGCCAACATTCCTGCTGACCCGATCCATCGCCGCTCGCTGACCTTTCACAACGTTCTCGCCTGACATCCAAACATCCTGTTTGCTCCTCACACATGTTGAGTTCTCGCTGCTAACGTGCAAAGCCGCTGACGGGAAATGAACCCGATCCGTAAATGTTAAATGTCTGCGCGGTGTTTGACGGCGTTTTAAAGTTCATGTCCGATGAAGCAGGAGCGAGCGTGTTGGAGCTGATACTGACCCTGACCCCCCCCACAAATATCACGTTTCTGTAGCCCCGCCCCCACGCTGGCCCCACCCTCTGTCGGCTGACAGGTTTTATCCTCAACAATAACGGATCCATCCGCAGTCTTGGATGGATCCGGACACCCCCGCCTGCTCTGCTGGAGGCCTGAACTCCTCTTCACATGAGGCTTTAGGATTTGAGGATCTGGGGGATTAAAGGATTTTCCGATTGCTCTGAAAACGACACCCAGGGATTCTGGAATCCAAAAACGGCTGACGCACCCACATCAAGATTAGAGGGTTTGAATCCATCGCCAGAGAGGAAAAAGGACCGGAAAAGCACCGCTGACAGCTCAGTTTGAGGAGGCAGACGCTCCAGAAGATCCATTTCCACATGTTGTCAATTCGGCTGAGCTACGCATCAACACCTGGTTTCTAGTTTTACAGAGAATTAGTCGGAACGTTGTGGATTTGAGTTCTGCAGAAGCTTCCAGGAATAAATCAGGAGCTGGCAGCTCCACCGGCCCCACGAACATGACCTCACTTTTATAGTAAAACCTACTGAGGCCTGAAAGACTTTTATACTCTCTTTTTATAAACCGTTATTAGCCGTTAGCATCCCTTTGGGAGGGTTCAGCAGGATTTGGTGGAATCATCAGTGATCAATCAATCACCAGCTCTGCTGCCCTTAAAGCCTTTTGGGGAGGAAAATAAAAATATCCAAAGCTGTCAGGACCGATAAAGACACGTCAACTCACTCAAGTTCAGCAACGCTCGCCTGGTTTCTCGCAGCTTTTGTCTTTGTCCTGCGGAAATATCGGCCGAGTGTGTGACAAGGGGGGGGTGTGTGACAGGCGGAGTGTGTGAGAGGCCGAGTGTGTGACAGGCCGAGTGTGTGAGAGGCGGAGTGTGGTGACAGGAGGGAGTGTGTGACAGGAAGAGGGTGTGAGAGGAGGAGGCGGAGGGTGTGTGACAGGCGGTGGTGTGACAGGCCGAGTGTGTGAGAGGCGGAGTGTGTGACAGGCGGAGTGTGTGACAGGCCGAGTGTGTGAGAGGCGGAGTGTGTGACAGGCCAAGTGGTGAGAGGCGGAGTGTGTGAGCAAGTGTGCTAAAAAGGGCAGAGGCGTCGCCATGGCAACGCGCTGACCTTTAGGTAAACGAGGCAGCAGAATCCGCCGCCGTCCCTCGTCATCACTGAGAAAGTCGCAGGTGAGACTAATAACGAACCTTCGCCGAAGGTGGAAGCTAACGCTAAAGCTAAAACTCTCCGTCTCTGAAAACAAAGGTGACATAAGATTTTCTACTGAGTTATTATCGGATCTTCCGCTACAATCATACTAAAACGCCTTTTAACAGGAGGAAACCTCGAGCAGGACCCTCTGGGTCTGTGGTACGATGGGTTCTTCTGCTGTTCCTGTCATTTAAGGTCACAGAACTCGAGCTCATAGCCGCTAGCCTACAGACGCACGCGCTAAATGTGTGTTTTATGACGGAAAGTTTGAGGGAAGAACAAACTCTGTTTTTTTTTTCTTTCATCACTCCTCAAGCAAGCACACAGCGTCCGTATTCAGTCTCTAATGACCGTGTTTCTATGGTAACCAGGTTGGATTTGAAAGCCCCCAGGCTGGACTTGACTCCACTAACAAACCTTGATTAAATCTGTCGTCCCTTGAGATGCGCCTGGAAACGTGGAGCCCAAACATTAAAAGTTTCTCCATGAGAATTAAACGTGCGCAGGATGGCGGCAGGAAGGGCCGCACGCCGCCGAGAGCACAGCGGCGCCGCCGGTGCGCTCACGCGAGTGACCCGGCCCAGAAGCATCAACTCAGAGAGGCTGATTTACCCCCAAGGCTGAGGGAAGACGGAGGGAAGACGGAGGGAAGAGTGCAGGACGCCGTCATGGCGTGGGCGTGGTCATGGCGTGGGGGTGGGCGTGGTCATGGCATGGGCGTGGTCATGGCGTGGGGTGGGCGGTCATACCCGGAGCGGTGTCTGGCCCATGCTGCCGGTCCGGGGGGGAGATATTTCCTCACAGCTCGATTACCCATCTGTTGGCAGAGGAGGTACGATTCGTTGCCATCAGGCCTGTGTGCGCACGGAATGCTAACGCGTCAAACGGCACCAGCGAGTCGGCGACATTTAGCTCTCGATGGCGCCGCGTTGAGAGCAGCGACCTGAGAGAGCGCTAATGACCTTCATCCCCGTCACACGTGGGGACGCCGTCATTCGTCTCTCATAACGACATTATCAGGGACGACAGAGCAGCAGATTAGCTGGTAGCTGAAGTGAGGAGCTCCAGAGTTGTGTCTCCTGGATTAGCCTCGTTCGCCGGGCGGGAGAGTTTTCTACTGATAGTGGCGCACACACACACACACACCACACACACACACACACACACACACACACACGAACACAGATGAGGGAGTCCATCTTGTCCTTCACGTCCACATTTCTGGCATCTTGACACATCAGGGAGGATGAAATATGGCCCCACAGCAGGAGGTCTGCTCCAGTTTGAGGGGCGCCGGGTGAAGACCGCGAGCGACGGTCCAGTCGAGGCGAAGAGACGTGTGAAATTTCAGCGACGCGCAGGGACCGGGCCGGTGGACGGCTGAGAAATCCTCCTCAGGCATAAATCCGCTAGAGCCCAAATCCCGCTTAGCGAGCGAGGCGTCCGTGCCAATGTTGACGTGAAAGGTCGTAATTAGAGCCAGAAGTTTGCTGCGGGTGGGCCGAGGTCACGGTTCAAAAGCCGTCCGATGGGACCGTTTAGCCAAGAGTTAGAGTCAGAACCTCCCAGATTCTGGGAAGTCTTCGAGGGGTTCGCGCCGCCTTAGCCGTCCGAGGCTGCTCGATATTTTCATGTATCAAGAAGACGCAGCACTTCCTGCAGACGTCCAGAAGGTCCAGAATGTGCCTGCAGAAACGGCGTGTTGCCCGTCCCCTTCTCAGAACCCCGGTCCGGGTTCTCGGTACCGCTCCGTTTTCTGCTCCCTCGAGGAGCAGAAGCAGAAAATGAGTTTGACTCCTTTTATCAGCTCCATGAAGACCTCCGACCCCTCCGCTCCCAAAACACTTCCGTTAAATCATTTGTTGGATTCTAATTACTTTTTAGGGTTCTGATTCCTCGGTCACGTTAGGATTCCCAGGAATCTTTCTTTAATGGGGAGGGAATAAAAGCTCGCTCTGTTTCTGAAACATCCTGTGAATCACCTGAGTCCAGTGGCGTCAGACCCGGACGTGTGTGTCCGCGCCGTCCCGCCGTCCTCCGCCAGTAAACACAGGTCCTAACCGCTCGCCTCTCTCTCACCATCTGCTCCTCCATATTGTGTGATCTTCTGTTCCTGGTCCCCGCGGCTCCTCGCCAGACGCCACTTTTGGCCTCCTGCTCGCCGTGTTTGTGGTCTGCGGCCTGACCCTGCTGGGCCTCCTCGCCTTCGTCTCCTGGAAGCTGCGCGTCACATCTCGGCAACCCGCCAAAAGCGGCTGCTCCGGCTCCTCCCTCGGCCCGGAGCGCCACCCGCTGCAGCCTCCGCTCCCCCTGCTGCCCAGCCCCCAGCGCCCGTCGGTCACCATGGCGACGGAGAAGGTGAAGGACCCCGTGGGCTCGATGGGCTTCCTGGAAGCGGCTGTGAAGATAAGCCGCACGTCTCCCGACATCCCCACCGACGTGCAGCTGTCCATGAGGGAGCACTTCCTGCGCCGCACGCAGCGCATGCAGAGGCAGACCACCGAGCCGGCCTCCTCCACCCGGTCAGTCACGTGCCCGTGGGCGCGCACGCCAGAGTCGTCCGCGTGTGCATGTGCTCGGGAACACAGGCAGCGACACACCACGCAGAGGTCTCCAAGTGGAGCAGTTTGTTATCTGAAGTTAATGAGGATAAATCCTGTTTGTGTGAGGCTGCGGGTCATCAGGCCGCCTCGTTATCTGTCATTTCCTCCTCATGAGGATTAATGAGGAGCCTCTAAACCAACCAGCAGCTCCTGGAAACCCTCCAGACTGCAGCTCCACCTTCCTTTAAGAGACACGAGCTTAGCATCAGGGCAAGTTTCTCCAGCCTCAACAGGGGGCGGAGCTTCTGCAGGTGTGAGCTGCCTGTGTCCGTTCTGCTTTGGCTGAAAGGTTCTCCTCAGATAACGTGAACTTCACTTCCTGTGCATCTTTCTAACTTCCTGCAGGCACAGTTCCTTCAAACGGCACCTGCCCAGGCAGATGCAGGTGGGCAGCCTGGACCTGGGGAACGACTACGTCCTGGAGAAGGACGAGACGTCCACCAGCATCGGCCGCATCCAGCCGGAGCTCTACCAGCAGAAGGACCTGGAGTCAGAAGATTCTTCCAAGAACGGCAGCAGCAAAAACTGCGGCTCCATTAACTTCTCCCTCCAGTACGACTACGAGAACGAGGCGCTCCTCGTCAACGTCCTCAAGGCCGTCGACCTGCCCGCCAAGGACCTGTGTGGCACCTCTGACCCCTACGTGAAGGTCTACCTGCTGCCGGACCGCAAGAAGTTCCAGACCCGAGTCCACCGCAAGACCCTCAACCCGACCTTCAGCGAGACCTTCCAGTTTCCTGTGCCTTACGACGAGCTGGCGGCCAGGAAGCTCCACATGAGCGTCTTTGACTTTGACAGGTTTTCCCGCCACGATATGATCGGGGAGGTGGTGCTGGAGAACCTGTTTGAGACTTCCGACCTTTCCAGGGAGACCACCATGTGGAGGGACATCCAGTACGCCACCAGCGTAAGAACCCATTTCTTAAACGTGTGGGGTTAATGAGAGCAGCAGATGCTGAGTGGAGCCGTGACAGTCGAGCTCTTCAGCTCCACCAGTTAATTCCATCAGTTCGCCCACCGGCAGCTGAGCCAGAAAAAGGACGGAAAATTAGAGTTTGATCTCATTTGCTTTGCTGCTGTCGCCGTGCGTCCCTGGGACGAGCGGGGCGGCGAACCCCCCCCCGTTCATCTCCAGCAGACGGTGCGTTCAGGAAATGCAGGATTTATTGGCTGGAGTTGCAATTACTGCCACTTACATGAAGGGATCGTCGGTGACGTGACCCCCGGCTCGTGATCTTGCCTTAATGGCGTTCACACGGGGGGATCCGAGACCCCCGTCACCCCCGCAGCCGTCCACGCCGCCGTTCCGCCCTCCAGATGCTCAGCGTCTGCAGCTTTGGCTCAATAACATCAGCGTTATTGCTGAGGAGGCAGAAAGAGGAGGCGCTGCCACACAGAGTTCAGGGCGGAACGTGGAGACGGCGTTCCCAGCTAGCAAACACGCAGCGTTAAATCCTGAGTAGGATGAAGATGCTTCTATAAGTGGAGTTTAATGAGGCAGCAGCAGCGTCACCGTCTCGGATCGATACGGCTGATTTAGATTTACAGATCATGCTAATGTGGAGCTTGTTGAAGAGCCGAGGAGCATTTCGCTCATTAAAACTCCCTGAGGAACATGCTGAGGTTTTTATGAGGTTAGATTCCTTCAGAGAAACACAGGGTTAGAGGGTTAGAGGGTTAGAGGGTTAGGGTTAGAGGGTTAGGGTTAGAGGGTTAGAGGGTTGGGTTAGAGGGTTAGAGGGTTAGAGGGTTAGAGGGTTTAGAGGGTTAGAGGGTTAGAGGGTTAGAGGGTTAGGGTTAGAGGGTTAGAGGGTTAGAGGGTTAGAGGGTTAGAGGGTATAGGGTTAGAGGGTTAGAGGGTTAGAGGGTTAGGTTAGGGTTAGAGGGTTAGAGGGTTATAGGGTTAGAGGGTTAGGGTTAGAGGGTTAGAGGGTTAGAGGGTTAGGGTTAGAGGGTTAGAGGGTTAGAGGGTTATAGGGTTAGAGGGTTAGAGGGTTAGAGGGTTAGAGGGTTATAGGGTTAGAGGGTTATAGGGTTAGAGGGTTAGAGGGTTAGAGGGTTAGAGGGTTAGGGTTAGGGTTAGAGGGTTAGAGGGTTAGAGGGTTATAGGGTTAGGGTTAGAGGGTTAGGGTTAGAAGGTTAGAGGGTTAGGGAGGGTTAGAGGGTTAGAGGGTTAGGGTTAGAGGGTTAGAGGGTTATAGGGTTAGGGTTAGAGGGTTAGGGTTAGAAGGTTAGAGGGTTAGGGAGGGTTAGAGGGTTAGAGGGTTAGGGTTAGAGGGTTAGAGGGTTAGAGGGTTAGGGTTAGGGTTAGAGGGTTAGAGGGTTAGAGGGTTAGGGTTATAGGGTTAGAGGGTTAGAGGGTTAGGTTAGAGGGTTAGAGGGTTAGAGGGTTCAGGTTAGAGGGTTAGAGGGTTAGAGGGTTCAGGTTAGGGCGGCTCAGCTCAGAAGGACTCAGCAGGTTTTAACACCTCCTGACGCTGCTTCCACACCAGCAGGAGAGCAGCTGAATCCTCCACAACACCTCTGTGAGCGCTAACGTCACTGTGTGTGTGTGTGTGTGTGTGTGTGTGTGTGTGTGTGTGTGTGTGGTGTGTGTGTGTGTGTGTTCCCACAGGAGAGCGTTGACCTCGGCGAGATCATGTTCTCTCTTTGTTACCTGCCCACCGCCGGGCGACTCACACTTACTGTCATCAAGTGCAGGAACCTGAAGGCCATGGACATCACTGGATACTCAGGTGGGAGTGTGTGTGTGTGTGTGTGTGTGTGTGTGTGTGTGTGTGTGTGAGCTTCTCTCTCTCTAATCTCTTTATGTCTCATCACTGCCTCATAAACTCAGAGGTTTCCGCCTCCGTTCGGAACGTTCAGACCTTCATTCTCCTCCTGATTCTGGGACCCACCAACACAGGAAGTGATGAAAGCAGCCTAAACTGTGAACTTCCTGTCCGTCTCCTCTTAGATCCTTACGTCAAAGTGTCGCTCATGTGCGACGGCAGGCGTTTGAAGAAGAAGAAGACGAGCATCAAGAAGAACACCCTGAACCCGTCCTACAACGAGGCCATCATCTTCGACATCCCCCCCGACAGCATGGACCACGTCAGCCTGCACATCTCCGTCATGGACTACGACCTGTAAGAGCCTCCTCGTGAAGAGGTCACATGACCCAGTGGTGGGCTCACTTGTGTTTACCCACAGGGTCGGCCACAACGAGATCATCGGGGTGATGAGGGTGGGCTGCCACGCCGAGGGACTGGGCCGGGACCACTGGAACGAGATGCTGGCCTACCCACGCAAGCCCATCGCACACTGGCACCCCCTGCTGGAGGCCAAGAGGTCGGAGAAGGAGGTACGTTTTCCCCGGGACGACAGAGGACAGGGACACATGTGGACGCGGGTTGGTTGTGTCTTTGGCTGTTTGCCTTCTGACCTGTCACCGTCTCCTGGTGTGTGTCCCCTGCAGTGGAAGGCCAGGACAGCCAGTTTTGACTCCCAGGGCTCCTGTCCCTCACCCAGGCCCCCCGCCAGTCCCTGAGCAGCACCAGCAGCCCAGTGGGGGGGTTCCTGCCCTCCTGATGATCCACTTCCTGTCTGTCTGATCCAGGAAAAACACGACCCCACTGTCCCCCCTCCCTCTGTCTCTCGCTGTCCTCCCTTTCACGCTCCCGGACGGTCTGCTAGCGTTGTGAGGTTTCGTCTTTCGGTCTGCGTGGCGAGTGGCGCCCAGAGGTGGACACGAGGCCGGACAGACGCGGTCCATTCGGACTTTTGGGACAATTTAACAGGATTTTCAGGAGTTTTGTCCAGAGAATTTGAGGAAAGGTGCAAAACTACAGCTGCGCCGCGGAGTGAGCGCTGCGTTAGCATAAACCCAGCGTGAACTGTAGCATCCTGGACCTGTACCTTCTCCAACACGTTAGCATTTGTCTCTTTGGTAACAGGACTTCCTGTTTCACAGTCACATGACTGTCAGATCAGGATCCGATGAGTTCTGGTCCCTTTTTGTTGCTCCAGCATGATCCTTCTAGTTTTGACCTTCTTTGACCGTCTCATGACCACGAGAACAAATGAGACTCTTTTAAAATTCTCTGTCCACGCTAACATGGATATTAGCGTGTTAACCACAACACGCAGATCAAAGCAAACATGTGTTACAAAAGCTCCAAACACGCACAGACATTTGATCATTGTATTTACAACCTATGCAGAAGATGAAAGAAGCCAAAATGATTCACTGTTACGTCGTTTTTGTGGTTTCTGGCACTTGGCTAACGAGGAGGCGGAGCCTGCACAAACCGTCCATTAGAACCATCGAAACGTCCAACTGGACCAAACTGCTAAATATCCTTGTTAGCGTCCACAGATTGAGGATGAAACTGAGCACACTTCGACACACCTTTACCTCCTTCCACCGCGTCCGCCGACGCCTTTGAGAAGAACCTGTTCTCCTCCAGAACCCGGGTCTCCTTCTCTACGGTTGCTGGGCAGATTCTGGTGGATTTGTATAGTTTGCTGTAAAACTGTGTTTGTTTTGTTTTCCAGAAACGGTGAACGTGTTCTTGTGTCGTTCCGTGTAGCCAGGAGAGGTGAACGTGCTCGCCACGTGGCTCCGCCTCCCTTGGGTTCTGCTGGTCATCATCTGCAGCGTTTAAGTTTGGTTTTATAACGCTGCCTTGCTCCAGACCCAGTGGAGTCGTACCGTCGTCACCGGGAAAACACTGAACAAGCGCACCAAAAACCCGCGTGAAAATATTGTAGACGACGGTCCCCCTGGCGTCCCCCTGGTGTCCCCCTGGTATCTAAGCTAGCGTCCCCCTGGCGTCCCGCCGGTACCTAAGCTAGCGTCCCCCTGGCGTCCCGCCGTTACCTAAGCTAGCATCCCCTGGCGTCCTGCCTGTACCTAAGCTAGCGTCCCCCTGGCGTCCCGCCGGTACCTAAGCTAGCGTCCCCCTGGCGTCCTGCCTGTACCTAAGCTAGCGTCCCCCTGGCGTCCCGCCGGTACCTAAGCTAGCACCCCCCTGGCGTCCCACCGGTACCTAAGCTAGCGTCCCCCTGGCGTCCCGCCGGTACCTAAGCTAGCACCCCCCTGGCGTCCCACCGGTACCTAAGCTAGCGTCCCCCTGGCGTCCCGCCGGTACCTAAGCTAGCACCCCCCTGGCGTCCCACCGGTACCTAAGCTAGCACCCTCTCCGTTGCCTTTTCCTTCTGGTTCCTCAGCACAGACTCCATCCGCAGACTCAGGCCAGGAAACCTTCAGCCACAAACTTCCAGGCGAAGCACAAATCGTGTTTTGGTGAAACTCGTCGTTTTCTTCGTTAACGCTTCCTCATCTCAGCGCCGCCTTTATCTGACGGTGGGGTTCTGGTCCAGAAGCTTCTGGACGGTTCCTTCAGGAGCCAGGCGCCCTGTTTCCAGCTCCTCTCCCGTGGTGGGCGTGTCCTTGCGTGGCGCCTGGTGGCGGTGGCAGGTGAAGGGAAACGTGCTTTGATCTTCCTCTTTGATGTTGTCATGATTAATTGCCTCACTTGTTTCAGCACCCTCGTAACCGTTTCTTGTTATGATCTCGTAACCCTTCCAGCTGTTACCATAGCGACCACTTTTTATGCGATGTTTTGTAATTGCACCAATAGAATTGTTTGAGGCAGATGTTCCTGTGATAGAACAGTTTCTTTTCGACGGTCAGTAATAACACGTGTAATAACAAGAGGAACGTGGAGGTCTCAGTTCTGTCATTTTCCTTTCTTTAATTAAAATAATCAGGTGAAACACGTGTCTGATGTCTATGATTGTTTGTGACCGCCGACTCAGACGTTTGAACGTTTGTGCGAAGGGGCGTGGCCTAAATCGTGGGATTCGGCCAGTCATAGCGCCACCCGGTGGCCCGCGGCCGGACGTCCCATTCATGTGGATGGGAGCAGCAGGCCACGCCCACTTTGACCACCCTCCCGATCAAGCACCCCAACATCAGGACTCGCGTCCTTTATTCGCACCAAAGCAGGAACCATAACGACCCGGCAGGAAGTCTCTGCAACCATAGCAACCACCGCAGACCCGTCAGAGGAGGAGCTTCCTCTTCAGACTCAGCCTGTAGATGATCTGGTAGCCGTCGTCCCAGGCGTACAGCTGCCGCTCCTCGGGGTTGTACTTGAGGCTGGCGTGGGCGCCGTACCTGCGGGGGAAGTAGAGCAGCGGCGCCTCTTCGTTGACCACCACGCCGTTGACATCAAAGAGGCACTGAAGGCGGGAGCGGCTGGCCAGGCGTGTGTTGTACGCCACGTAGACGGTTCCGCAGATCACGAAGGCCGCCTCCGCCTTCTCCCGCGGGCAGCCAGTGTCCCAGATCTGCTCGATGTCCAGCGAGTCGCGGTCCAGCTTGGCGAGGTTGATGTTGGGCTCGGCGCCGCTGGCGGCGTACAGCACCCACAGGCCCTCGTCGTCCGCCGCCACGTCAGCAACGGTTTCTGGGTTCAGCTCATAAACGGGGGCGCCGCCCTCCGCTGGGAACACGGCGGCGTCGGACACCGCCCCGCTCATCAGGTCAAATTTGACCAGCTGGACGTCCGTCCGGGTCTCCTGGTGGACGTAGTACAAGTAACCGTTGTAAACGGCGCCCCCGGCGCCCGTCCAATCAGACGGGAGCCGGATCAGGCGGCCGCCAGCGACACCAGCAGAGCGGGAAAACTCCCTGACAGAGTCGAACTGGTAGACGGCGTCTCCCGAGGTCCCGTTGAAGACGTACACCCTGGACGAGCTGGGGTCTCTGGTCCACAGGCCTTTAGCTCCGCCCACTCGCTTCAGGATTTTCACCGACCTGATGGCGGAGAGGATTTCCACACAGTCTGAGGAGAGAAAACCAGGAACAAGCACCAAATATGGGCGTTAAAGAGGATCTTCAGCTCCAGAACCTGTCAGATCAAAGCAGAACCGAATCTGTTGCCCTTCGGGTTCCTGCTGCCGGACCCAAACGGGCGTTTAGATTCAGGTTCAGGTCCTTTATTGTCCCACACAAATTTACAAAGAGGATGTATATTTACAATAATCCAGGTAAATGGATACTCGGCCCCTGTTTACCTGCACAGGTACAGAGGGTGAAAACAATATATCAGAATATATAATATTCAGACTGTGTTTGTGGGCGTTATGTTTATTGTCCAGGGGACATCCCAGGACAGAGCTGGCCCTCCTCACCAGTCTGTCCATCCTCCTCCTGTCCCTGTCCATGGGACGTCCCAGGACAGAGCTGGCCCTCCTCACCAGCCTGTCCATCCTCTTCCTGTCCCTGTCCGTGATGCTACTGGACCAGCAGACCATCCCATAGAAGATGGCTGATCCCACCAGAGTCATAAAGTCCTCAGGAGGGGTCCCTGCACTCCCAAAGACCTCAGCCTCCTGAGCAGGAACAGTCTGCTGTTGCCCGTGTGTCCAGTCCAGGTTCTTGTTCAGGTGAACACCCAGGTACTTGGAGGACTCCACCACGTCAACATCCGTTCCCAGGATGTTCACCGGTGGGGGGGGGGTTGTTTCGCCTGAGGAGATCCACCACCAGCTCCTTGGTTTTGCCAGTGTTGATCTGGAGGTTGTTCCTCAGGCTCCAGTCCGTATCGTCCCCATCAGTGATGAGGCCGACAGCAGCAGAGTCCTCAGAGAAGTTCTGGAGGTGACATGAAGATGAACTGTGTGAGTCCGTGGTGTTGAGGGTGAACAGGAGAGGAGCCAGAACCGTTCCCTGCGGGACACCGGTGCTGCAGAGGAGCCGGTCTGACTGGGAGCCCTTGGTGAGGTGGTCCAGGATCATGTTGTGAGGTGGTCCAGGATCATGTTGTGAGGTGGTCCAGGATCATGTTGTGAGGTGGTCCAGGATCATGTTGTGAGGTGGGGGTCCACCCCAGCTACCTGCAGCTGGTCCCCCAGCAGCCTGGGCTGGATGCTGATCCTCACAACATGATCCTCATGGTGCTTCCAGCCTCCTCCAGGTGGGTGAGGGAGGTGTGGAGGAGAGGTGACGGCGTCGTCCACCCCGATGCTCGGCTGGTAGGAGAACGGGTCCATGAAGGAGCTCACCAGTGGACGCAGGTGGGCAAGGACGAGCGTCTCCAGCGTCTTCATCAGGTGAGACGTCAGAGCCACCGGCCTGTAGCTGCTGAGCTCCTCGGGGTGACGTGTCTTCGGCACCGGGACGATGCAGGACGTCTTCCACAGCTGTGAAGACGTCCTGCATCGTCCCGTCTCCCCAGCCTCAGGCTCAGGTTGAACATGTGACTGAAGATCCCACAGCTGGTCTGTGCAGGACTTCAGGAGCCTGGAGCTGATGCCATCCGGACCCGTCGCTTTCCTGGCCCTGTTCTTCTTCAGGTCCTTCCTCACCTGGTGTGAGGGACAGGCTGGGGCAGGGAGGTGGGGGGGGGGGGGGGCAGGAGGACACCCACAGGTTGGGACTTCTGCTCCTTGAAGCCCGAGATGGTCTTCAGTCCCTTCCAGACCCCACAGATGTTGTTCTGTTGCAGCTGGTTTTCCATCTTCCTCCTGTAGTCGTCCTCCTCCTGCCTGATCTTCCTCCTGTAGTTGTCCTTCTCCTGTCTGATCTTCCTCCTGTAGTTGTCCTTCTCCTCCCTGATCTTCCTCCTGTAGTTGTCCTCCTGCCTGATCTTCCTCCTGTAGTTGTCCTCCTCCTGCCTGATCTTCCTCCTGTAGTTGTCCTTCTCCTGTCTGATCTTCCTCCTGTAGTTGTTCCTCCTCCTGCCTGATCTTCCTCCTGTAGTTGTCCTCCTCCTGCCTGATCTTCCTCCTGTAGTTGTCCTTCTCCTGTCTGATCTTCCTCCTGTAGTTGTCCCCCTCCTGTCTGATCTTCCTCCTGTAGTTGTCCTCCTCCTGCCTGATCTTCCTCCTGTGTTGTCCTTCTCCTTCTCCTGCCTGATCTTCCTCCTGTAGTTGTCCTCCTCCTGTCTGATCTTCCTCCTGTAGTTGTCCTTCTCCTGTCTGATCTTCCTCCTGTAGTTGTCCTCCTGCCTGATCTTCCTCCTGTAGTTGTCCTCCTCCTGCCTGATCTTCCTCCTGTAGTTGTCCCCCTCCTGTCTGATCTTCCTCCTGTAGTTGTCCTTCTCCTGCCTGATCTTCCTCCTGTAGTTGTCCTCCTGTCTGATCTTCCTCCTGTAGTTTTCCTCCTCCTGCCTGATCTTCCTCCTGTAGTTGTCCTTCTCCTGTCTGATCTTCCTCCTGTAGTTGTCCTCCTCCTGTCTGATCTTCCTCCTGTAGTTGTCCTTCTCCTGTCTGATCTTCCTCCTGTAGTTGTCCTCCTGCCTGATCTTCCTCCTGTAGTTGTCCTCCTCCTGCCTGATCTTCCTCCTGTAGTTGTCCTTCTCCTGTCTGATCTTCCTCCTGTAGTTGTCCCCCTCCTGTCTGATCTTCCTCCTGTAGTTGTCCTCCTCCTGCCTGATCTTCCTCCTGTAGTTGTCCTTCTCCTGCCTGATCTTCCTCCTGTAGTTGTCCCCCTCCTGTCTGATCTTCCTCCTGTAGTTGTCCTTCTCCTGCCTGATCTTCCTCCTGTAGTTGTCCTCCTGTCTGATCTTCCTCCTGTAGTTGTCCTCCTCCTGCCTGATCTTCCTCCTGTAGTTGTCCTCCTGCCTGATCTTCCTCCTGTAGTTGTCCTCCTGTCTGATCGTCCTCCTGTAGTTGTCCTCCTCCTCCTCCTCCTGTCTTCTTCCTGTAGTTGTCCTTCTCCTGTCTGATCTTCTTCCTGTAGTTGTCCTTCTCCTGCCTGATCTTCTTCCTGTAGTTGTCCTTCTCCTGTCTGATCTTCCTCCTGTAGTTGTCCTCCTGTCTGATCTTCTTCCTGTAGTTGTCCTTCTCCTGCCTGATCGTCCTCCTGTAGTTGTCCTTCTCCTCTCCTGCCTGATCGTCCTCCTGTAGTTGTCCTTCTCCTGCCTGATCTTCCTCCTGTAGTCGTCCTTCTCCTGCCTGATCGTCCTCCTGTAGTTGTCCTTCTCCTGTCTGATCTTCCTCCTGTAGTCCTTCTCCTCCCTGATCTTCCTCCTGTAGTTGTCCTTCTCCTGCCTGATCTTCCTCCTGTAGTCGTCCTCCTGCCTGATCTTCCTCCTGTAGTTGTCCTCCTCCTGCCTGATCGTCCTCCTGTAGTTGTCCTTCTCCTGCCTGATCTTCCTCCTGTAGTTGTCCTCCTCCTGCCTGATCGTCCTCCTTCAGCTCCTCCTTGCCTCCAGACACAAAAGTCTCCTTCTTCTTCTTCTTACACATCGTCTGTGCTGCAGAAATTCCTCCAGACTCGCCGTCTCCTGGAAAACCGCCTCGCTGGAATCTGGGAAACAAACGTGGCGTTGTTACCTCCAGCAGGGGGCGGAGCCAAAGCTGCGGCTCTGGGAGACGCCATCAGTTCAGCTAAAGCTAAAGCTAAAGCTAACGATGAAGGTTAGTGATGATGATTGTGTTTAAAACGTCCTGCTGAGTTTACCTGGTAATCACAGGTAACACCCCCCCCACACACACACACACACATTCACACCCTGGGTGTGTGTGGTGTGTGTGTGTGTGTGTGTGTGTGTGTGTGTGTGTACTTCCTGCCCACCTGACACGGTGGTGTATCCTTCCTCCCACTCTTCCTCCCACTCCCCCTCCTCCTCTTCCTCCTCTCTTCTCCACACTTCCTGTTCCAGGACTCTGTCCGCGGCGTTCCCGCAGGCCCGCGGGGACGTCCGGATCTCTACGGCGTCCATGTCCCGCTCCAGCTGCTCCAGCCGGACCGCCGCCCGCTCCAGGTCCTTGAACAGGTCCAGGTGCTGGTTCTTCAGCCCGTCCACAGTCTCGGCTGCTCGTTTCCTGAAGTTCTGCAGTTCTCTGTGGACCCCATGTGACTGGTGCTGGTACAGCTGCATCCTGTCCTGCAGCACACAACACTGAATGCTAACATGCTAACATGCTACTTGATTAGCTGTAAGCTAACTGGTTCCGCTCATGGATCCCAGACTGGTACCAGTATCTGTATCTGGTCTGATGGGAATAAAGCTTTGACCAAAAAAAGAGTGGAACATGAATCAAAGCAGAAACTGATGATGGACGTAAATTAACTATTTATGGAGTAAATAATCAAACTAAACGATCCACGTTGGTTATTCTGCTTTATTTGTCTAATTATGTTATTTTCATTTCATTTCACTGTTGTTTTTCTGCCTTTTCTCCTCTTTTATTTGTTGTCCAGCTGCAGTAATGATGATGCTAATGCTAACGCTAATGCTAATGCTACTCCTCTAAACAGGCTCTGGGCACAGTTGTGGATCAGCTGGGATTTACCCAGAAGCCCCTGCAGCTGACGAGCTGCACACACATCGCTTTAATTAGATTACACAAGTTCAATAATGCACAAAAGTGTGTGTGTGTGTGTGTGCGTGCTTGTGTGTGCGTGCGTGCGTGCTTGTGTGTGCGTGTGCGTTTTTGTGCGTGCTTGTGTGTTTGTGTGTGCGTGTGCGTGCTTGTGTGTGTGTGCGTGTGTGTGTGTGTTCTTGTACTGGCTACACACTGAGTACATTGTTGGGAAGTGAAGACATTTTAGCTGATCTTCACAACTTCAAAGGACTGTTTGAGGGTTAAGACATTAAAACAGAAGGTTTAGAGATCAAAACATGGTTTAAGTCAGGGTCAGAGGTCAGAGGTCAGGGGTCAGGGTTAGTTGTAATCATTAGGGTTAGGGTCAATGTATTATGGGTGAAAGTCCTCACAAAGATAGAACTACAAGGATGTGTGTGTGTGTGTGTGTGAGTGTGTGCGTGCATGCATGCGTGTGTGTGAGTGTGTGTGTGTGTGTGTGTGTGTTCCAGCTCACCTCCATAGCCGACAGCCTGTTCTCCAGGTAGTCCATCAGGCCCTGGTAGTAGTACTGGGCTGCAGCCAGGGTCCAGGCTGTGGAGACCAGCACCAGCAGCAGCCCCCTCATGGCCGGGTCACTAATGTGGGCTGAACGTCCTCAGAACTCGACTCGGACCCGCTTGGTTCCGAAGGACGAGCGCACTGAAGCCGCTCCTGCTCAGTTCCTCGGTCCGACTGCGCTGGAATGTTTTGCCAAACCCCTGTGGGAGGAGCCTGCAGCTCTGCCCCCCCTCACACAGGCAGCGCTGTGCTCACACATGGTGAAGACCCAGACGGGCCGTCCCAGGTTACTACGGAAACAGGGTTCTTTTAATGGTCTGGAGGTCACAGAAATAATTGAATCTTCAGACTCACATCTGAGGAGCTTTGAAGCTTCCTGTGACCGTCAGCATCCTCCCAGACACACAACACAGCTATTTTTATGCCTGCAGACCAGGCCCGGAGTGTTGTCATGGTAACCCAGTGTCATCGAGGGGAACACTGGGGTTTGATCTAATGTGGAACACGTTTCCTGTCTGGCAGCAGAGGGCATCAACAGGCCGAGTGTGTGTGTGTGTGTGTGTGTGTGTGTGTGTGTGTGTGCGTGTGTGTGTGTGTGCGTGTGGTGTGTGTGTGTGTGTGTGTGTGTGTGTGTGTGTGTGAGCCTCAGAGACCTTTTAAATCGGATCTTGATTGATCTGAGTAGTTACAGTTCCACCTCATTGTGTTCTGTTTTTCCTGACTGGCTGCTGCTCCGATCAGATTTTATTAATTACAGCTGTAATTACAGCGCTGAGCAGCTGGTTGCGGTCCCGGCTCGGTCCCGGCTCGGTTTTAGCAGCGTTCTGCTCCACGTCTCATCACTGTGTCACCGTGAGATCTTGATGTTCCTCAATAATTAATCTCCTCGGTCGCTGTAATTCGCACCAACGGCCACCAGGCGGCAGCAGCGCTCCACTCAACAAGAACACGCTGACACACAAACAAGACTTTACGGCGGCGAAAACAAACGTATCCACGTTCGTAAAAGTCGTTTTCCGCCAATAAAGGACTCGACAATCAGGGAAAATCGGAAAATGATGTTTAAAACGTGAAATAAAGTAGGAGAATCAACAAAAACACATAAACATTCACGCTAACTGGTACAAACAGGAAGCACTAATCTTCTTCTGTGGTTTTTAAATGTGTTGGTGCCACGATGTCAGTGGACGGACGGAGACGAAACCATGTGCGCGTGCGTGCGTGCGTGCGTGTGTGTGTGAGAACATTCTTTGGTCCTCCAGGAGGTGTCAAGCGCTGATACACTGGAATCACGTGACCTGCGTTTCCTTCACCGTTGGGAATTTTCCGTCTGACTGGGAAAGCAGAGCTTCTCCTCCCAGTCTGACCAGTCGGTCCAGGTCGGAGCGACGCTGCTGCCAGGAACGGTCAGACAGTCATAAAAACACGTAAAGGATGTGTCGGAACGTTCAGAACTTTCTTTATTGTCAGGAAATGTCGCGGGATTTGTGCCGGAATGAAACGTGAACAGGCTGCATCCCCCGTTCCATCCTGGTCCGTGTCCGGGGGCTGGAGTCCATCCGTCCTCCATCCCGCAGCAACGTTCCATCGGGATCTGATGCTCCTCGTTTGCTACGTTGGCATCGGAATCATCGGCGGTGTGGAACCCCAGCGTTCCCCTCCGAAACGTTCCGACTGCTCCCGTTCTCCAACGTTCCCTAACGAGGGTTTGAGGGGGGGCGGAGGTGGGCGGGGACAGCCCGGCCCAGCCTGGAACGTCATGGTTTGGCTTCAGCCTAACGAGTCGGACCGTCGGCGTTCCGGCCGGGCTCAAGTCATCGAACTTTTCGATGAGGCGTCAGCTGATGTTCCCGCCCCTCAGGACGAGGAAAAGGAGAATAAGAGCGGGAGACGGCGTCTCAGACTGTCTGGCTGCAGCGGGATCGCCGGCCCGCTGCGTCATGTGACTCAGAGGTCAAAGGTCGTCCCCTCTGATGAGTATCGGCTCCAGTCTCCCGCGACTCGCTGCAGAATGGGAATGTTTTCACTCCCAGAGAAACTGCTGGCAGCCTCAGACCGTAAAGACGTCCCGGGACAGAATTATGTCCAGAAACGTGGACGCAGACAGGAACGCCGGCCGCCTCGGAATGACCGGCCGTTCCAGCCGCGGCGTTCCGTCTCCTCACCGCTTCCTTAATGAAACGGGATGTTTGATGTTTGTCTGGAGGCTCTAAAGAGCTTAAAAAGCTCAGGCGCGTCAAACAGCGCCCCCTCAGGCCAACAGGAGGTCCTGCAGGTGGATCACCTGTAGGGCTTATCCAGACCGATCAGACGCATCACTGCTGGTTCCCAGGAGCCCCCCATTTATCCCGGGGGAGGGGGGCAGATAATGAGGGCGCCGATTAGCCTGAATGATGCTATTTAAGAGCTAATCATCAAGATAGTCTCCTAAGGACCTGAAGCTCCTCCCACGACGACCTTAATGACCCTAATGGAAGAGGAACCCTCCTCGGGTTACTGACGTTCCTGCCAGCAGAACCTTTGTTTATGTCGGTCTTCAGCGCTCCGGGCCGCGGTGCCGAGCGCCACACGTGTGCACGAGCACCACACGTGTGCACGAGCAGGCTGGATCCAGAACCGCAGGTCCGGAGTCGGCGGGTGCAATTTGTCCCTCGTTGAGAGTCGCATTCCTGCGCCGCTTATGGTTCTGCTGCTGTGTCCTGGAGCCATTAACACGATACCAATCTCACCAGTGGCTCCAGTTTGGGCCCCCGATGGGCTCCTCAACACAAGCTGTCCGCGGCTCGACCCCCCCACCGACGAGGGGGAGGAGCCATCAGCAGCCGCCATCAATGCTAACGACAGATCCCCGTCAGACGCAGCGCAATTACAGAAACAATGACGGCGTGTCATTAAATCTCCGTCTCCTCTCTGACGACGCCAGACTGCATGCTGGGAGCTGTTTACCGGGGGGGGGGGATGCTAACGCTAGCAGGGTTAGCTCCCCCTGCCAGGACGCTACTAAACTGCAGGTTTGTACGTATGTTTGAAACTTTAGAGCGCACCTGAGCACGCTGACCTCTGACCTTTGTGTGTTCCAGTCCACATGCAGAGGTGATCGGGTCAGAACAGCCGAGTGACATCACTCTGGAGTGAGACTCCGCCCCTTTTCCCCACCAGGTAACTTCCTATTTTCTGAAATGAGCACGTTTGATTTTGTGGAAGGCTGCGATCACGTGATCTGATGCTAATCGAAGCTCCAGAAGCTAACACATTAGCCAGCCAGCTCCAGAAGCTAACACATTAGCCAGCCAGCTCCAGAAGCTAACACATTAGCCAGCCACGCTGCTCCTAGCGTGTGTGTAATCGGGATCACTCGGCTCGATGCTGATAATGGGCTGATGGGAAATTCCTGTCAGCGCCGCCGCGCCGCAACGTTTCGCAACAGCTCTGGCAGCCGCGCCGCCGCTCCGCCGGGCCGCCAACGATGCGTCGCAGCATGTTCGCATAGCTGCCATTAAACGTGTCTTAAAGAGGGAGGAAAAGAAAACAAGACGAGTCTATCAAAACTCACACGAGTGTGTGTGTCACACACACGCACACACACACACACACACACACACACTGCTCAGTATGCGACATCCCATCAGGAATTCGTGCGACGATGCTAACAAGCTCGTCTGGACAAGCATTAGCAGCTCGTTGGACCACCCAGGAGACGACGTTCCAGAGGTTCCAATAAGCTCCCGATCGGTCCCGACGCTCCGATCCGCAACACTTATCTGTTAATTAAGCACGGAAAATATGTGGAACGTCAGCCCGGGGGGATGGGAAGGCAGAAGGGTTTAGTTCCTGGAAACCAGGCGCTCCGGGAACATTGAAGTCGCCGGTTTGTTTTCAGTTTTGTAATTTCAACGAACATCGGAGCGTCGGAGCAGCTCCTGATTCCCGATTCCTCTCTGATGAAACGAACCAGCCTCGTTAGTAAAACCACTTTAATTCCATATCGGAGTTTACACAGAAGTACCAAACTCAAGCATAAATACCATAAAAGAAGGATTGCAGTCTTCTCACGGGGCAGAAAGATTCCCGTCCGCTTTAAAAAGGAATTTTTATGATGGTCCTAATTTTTCTCAGCTTGTTTCCGTCTGTTGAGCGTCTGTTGTCGGGGGTCCAGTGTCCTCACAAGTCACATAAATGCCAGTTAACTACGTGTGTGTACATAAAGCAACGGCTATATAAAGAGAAGAATGTTAGCATACAGGAGACACATCCCAACGTTCCGAGATTTGCTCTAAACATCCGTGGAAGCAGGAATGTACAGGTTGGATTATTCCCCGGAAGCACCGGCGCCTCCCAGGAAACCGTCCTCCCGGTTCTTAACGTCGCCCTCGGTCCCGGATGCGCCTCACTTCCTGTCCTCTGCAGTCGGTCGCAGCGTCTGATCCCTCGACCCGTCGATCCGCAGGTGCTCGGCTCCTACGCGCCCAGCAGCATTCCCATGAAGTCCGACCCGTTCTGGATGGTGATGGGAGCGCCCGCGGCGTTGTCCACAAAGATGGAGGTGTACTGTCCGGCCTGGGGAGGGACACGGACGCAGGTGATGCACCGGACACGCCCACGGCCGAGCCGTCGGTGACTCACCTGTAGCTCCAGCAGCCCCTGGACGGCCACCGTGAAGATCTTGCTGTTGCTTTCCAGGCCCACGATCATCTCCAGAGAGCTGCGGCACATTAGCATTAGCCACGTTAGCATAGCACAAATCACACACGTCAGCATTAGCCACGTTAGCATAGCACAAAGCACAGAACACGCGTTGATTCTTCACTTTCTTTCCCATCGTGTTGGCGTTAGCATGAGGCGCCCGTCGAACGCCAGCCTGTGGCTGTTAGCATTCAGTGCAAGATTAGCCAAGCTTGGCTAGGACCGAAGCTGCTTATCTCGTTAGCATCTCAATAATCTGTTTGGACAAATGAGCAAAAACGCAGATTTTCCCGGAGGTTTTTCCTCCCGATCGGAGCGTAAACATCAAGCCGGCTGTGCGCGCTTTAACGACCGCTGCTCGTAGCGTAGCATAGCTGAAGGCTGTGACCACACAGCGAGCGCGCTGGCTGCTGTTAGCTGAAACATGATTCATTTTTATGGCAGATCCATCACGTCGGGCTGCCATCACAAAGAGCCTCGTTTCACATTCCCTGCATTTTCACATGTGGGAGGGCGAGGCCGGCTGGAGCGTTGGCTCGGGCCCCGGCCGCTCCAGACGCCTCTGGCTCGGAGGAGCCTTCATAATAATATTATTTATACGTTCCTCTCGTGGTGGCGAGCTCCCGGCGAGGCCGTATTTATTTCACTCCTGGTGTAAACACACATGTTGAAATATTGGGAATTTGCAGCATTTTTCGCCAAAGTCAACGGACGCATCGGCTCGTTCGCGTCCCGCCTCCCAAACGCAGCGACGCTGCTTAGCATAGCAGGCTGCCTGGAGGGTCAAAGGTCACCCGGGGAGATTAGCGAGGCGACGGGGACGGCAGCTTTAAGAGCGACGCTTCCAGACAGGAAGTGTCAGAAGAGTCCGAGCCGGTCGGGAAAGGGAGGCGGGGCTTCGGCCCTAAACCCCCATGCTAACGTTAGCGACGGACAGAGGTGGGTGCAGGACGGAAGCGTGTGGTTGCGTCAGGCGAGCAGCAGGGGGCGCTGGCGGTGCGGTGGGCGGTACCCACGTGTAGCGATGGCAGAGCGACTCGATGCAGATCAGCACGCGGACGTTGTCCCGGGCCTTCAGCTGGCTCTTGCTCCTCTTCACCTCGCTGTGATCTGGAAACAACCAGCACGTTGGCGTTGGTGGCGGCGGCGGCACGTGAACCTGGTGTGGGTGCGACTTACCGATGTGCACGTTAGCAGAGAACTGGTAGATCCCAGCGACGGGCGCCGTGAACCTGCCGGTGGACTGGTCCATTCCCGACCCCCTGAGGAAGGCTCCTTTAGCTGGAGGCTAAAGGTGGGCAGTTAGCAGTTAGCTTAGCATCCAGACGTTATCAAAAGAAACTGCTTTAAACGTGGTGACTGTTGCGATCACATGCTAACATATTAGCCAGCCAGCTCTTTGCAGGTCACGCTCTCTGGTTCTTCTGGACCCTGACTGGGTTTGGAGGCAGCCGCGGTGCCGACCCCCCCCCCCACTCGCCCGTCCCGACTGGCGAATTCTTCCAGCACGCCGTCTATTTGCGTCCTCCCTCCCTCCCGTCTCACACAGACTCCCTTTTGTACGCGTGCGACCAGAAAAGCCGCGAGCGTCTCGCTGCCGGTGACAAGACGCCCCCCCCCCCCCCCCCCAAAACTGCCCCACACGCAGCTGAAACCAAACAGAGCTGTTGAAAACACAAAACAACGTGCGTAACCACGGCGACGGGGATCCGCCGGCGTCACGCGGACTCACAGTCTGGAAGTTCTGGAGCTCCACCAGCGTCTTCTTGTCCACCAGCGCAGGTCCTCTCAGCTTGCAGTGGAACGCCTCCTGGACGCGGCTGCAGGCGGGGGGGGGGGGCCCGTCCAGCGCCGCCAGGGCGGCGGGCCGCTGGCTCGGGCCGCCGGCTCGCTCCAGCGCCGCAGCTCGCCGTTCCGTGGCCTCTGAGAGGAACGGGACAAGCGTCCTACAGTCACCACTTCCTGCCACCGGGACGCGACAGACACGTTCGCTACCTTTGATCATCTCTTTGAACTCCTGGAGAAGAACCTCCTGAGTGACCTCCGCCCCTGGAGAGCCTGGAGGTCCCTGTGGGCCAGGAGGACCTGGAGGACCAGGAGGGCCTGGCTAGGGGGGCAAGACAGGTAGATGAGAGCTCCTCCCACCTCCAGGTGACGTGAGCAGGTACAAACGACCAACACAGGTTAGCTTAGCATGATGGTAGCATCAGAATGATGAGAAATGTCCCCACTTCAAATATCCACCAAAGACGGGTGATCACGTGACAGGAAACGGCAGCTTTATGTCACTTCCTGTTGCTGTGGCGGCTGTGCGTCGGTGGGAGGAGCCAGATTTTCACCACAGCAAAATTTTGGTTTGAATTCTGTGCTTTTATTTTGAAAGTTTGCGACACTTCCTGCCGCTCTGCCCGTTTCTCAGCCCGTTTTTGACGAGTGCGTTTTTTTACCAGAGGTCGTTTGCGTTTGCGACACTTCGCAGGAAAGTTTCCGACGGGTCGTTTGACGAAGTCCATCCAGGATCCCAGCGGATCCACTCGCTGGCCGTCCGGAACCTGCCGCACAGAAACACTCCAGGTGAACACGCAGCAATCAGCCCGACATTCCAGCATCCTGGATCCATCGGAAGCAGCTGGATCAGGAATTCTGGCAGAAGCCATCGTGGGAAAGTGTCCCCCGACAGCCACCGTAGTCTGAGGACGTTTGCAGGATTTGGCGACCTCTGACCTGATCCTAAAGCCCGGACCTGTTTCACACCAGCCAGAGGTTCTGCGGAGGTTCTGCTGGAGTTCTGTGGTCGGAGAACCTTCAAAAACAAAGCGTGTGAGGATGTTGCGCAACATCTCATCTAAGCCGCCTTCCCAACGTCTGCGAGCAGATTAATGACGAGGAACGTTGTCTACCAAGGAGGAACGTTGTCTCCTGAAGAGGAACGTTGTCTCCCGAGAGGAACGTTGTCTCCCGAAGAGGAACGTTGTCTCCCGAAGAGGAACGTTGTCTCCGAAGAGGAACGTTGTCTCCCGAGGAGGAACGTTGTCTCCCGAAGAGGAACGTTGTCTCCCAAGGAGGAACGTTGTCTCCTGAAGAGGAACGTTGTCTCCCGAAGAGGAACGTTGTCTCCCAAGGAGGAACGTTGTCTCCCGAGGAGGAACGTTTGCTTCACCAGCGTGAACGCGGTCGAGTTTATCAGTTGGAAATAAACAAGACGGAGCTGCTGATGTCAGATTGTTAGCGAATCATTAGCTAACGGTTAGCTCGAGTCCTCATCATAGCCAAGACTGAAATATTACACAGATAACACACACACACACCACACACACACACACACACACACACACACACACACACACACACACACTCACACACACTCACACACACTCACTCACACACTCACACACACACACACTCACACACACACTCACACACTCTCTCTCATCTCGCTACTCTTTTCAGTAAAGATCTTGTCGGATTTGGAATCTCAAGCTGTCACCATTCCGGGTGGAACGTTCTTATCTGCTGATATGTCACCAGGTCACAGGTCAGAGGTCAGAGGTCACCACGTTCTAACGCCATCATTCTGTCAGCGCTCGCCGCCCCCTGTAGGTGCTCGTGAGTTTCCATCCTCGAAGGTGAGATCCCGTCAGGCGGGATCATCGTCCCCTGGATCGGAGTCCAACTGACGGCGGCGTGTTCTGGTGTCGTGGTGAAGCGTGTGCAGCAGCGCGTGACACACGCTAGTGACACGCTAGTGACACGCTAGTGACACGCTAGTGACACGCTAGTGACAGCTGATCAAAGCATCAAAGGCTCCACCAACAGGCGGGAATTACCAACCTGTCTGCAGTAACCTGCGGATTGGCCGCGGCTCCGTATCCGTGTTGACAACACGGCCGACACAGTGCGGAGGAGGAATGTGGCTGAGAGAACACCCGGGTTCTGCTTTGATCGGTGCCGTCGGGCCTCGGAGCGGCGCCGTCTGTCAGCAGGTGTGAACACACGCCTCCGACCGCGGAGCAGCCGAGCGTGTCGGCGCTGTCGACGTCCGCCTGACAGTGGTTACCACGGAGACGAGGCTCCGGGACACCACCAGGAACGCCGGCGCTGAAATAACAGAAGTTCCGTCCGTCCGGTTCAGCCCGGAGTTTGTGAAGGCGTTCCCAGGAAATTAGTGGGGATTTATTTGAAGCAATAAGAAGGAGAACTATTTCGCGCCAGCAGCCTCGTCACCGCTGTTAGAACACGTCTGCGTTCTTGTCTGTTCCGACCTGTTCACCTGTGCACGCGTGTTCCACAGGATGATGGACGTTCCCCTAATCCTCCTCTCACGCTCCAGCAGCCGTCCATGCCTGGACGGAACATCCAGGGCACGACTGTGGGTGGAGGAACATCTGCTCAGCTGGGTGCATCACGCCTGCGTTCTCCTCTCCTGAGGAGTCGTCCACGTTCTCCTCCTCTCCTGAGGAGCTATGGACGTTCTCCTCTCCTGAGGAGTTATGGACGTTCTCCTCTCCTGAGGAGTTATGGACATTCTCCTCCTCTCCTGAGGAGCTATGGACGTTCTCCTCCTCTCCTGAGGAGTCATCCACGTTCTCCTCCTCTCCTGAGGAGTTATGGACGTTCTCCCTTTTCCCAGTGCTTTAAGCGGGCCGGCTCATGATCCCATCGTACCGGTTCTGACCGGTCCATTTCTCTCTGTGCGATTCGAGATCGACATACTCAGATGGCTACACTACATTACCCAGCATGCACCTGTGGGAGGCCTCGTGAAAAGAGAAGAAGAGATCTGACGGACGTTGAACGTCAGTATGAGTCGGCGCCAGGTTGATCTACGGGATCTGAGTCCGTTACAAATGTTGGCCCGGGTCCAGTCGAGGAACCGGACCAGGGACACGGAGGTGGGACGGGAGGACAGAGCCAGCTAGCAGTAGCGCTGCCGCTAGCACAGGTAGCCTCCCATTTTTTTCTGATATTTGTACTTTAGGTTTTCAAAGGTGTTGAGATCCGATACGATCCTGGTTCCACAGAACCGAGCCAGAAACACGTCACACGCTGTGATGCAAACGTTGGGCAGAACCAGTGTGTGTGGGGGGGGTGGGTCTGTCTGTGTGTGTGTGTGGTGTGGGGGGGGGGGGGGGGGTCTGTCTGTGTGTGTGTGGGGGGGGGGGGGGGGGGGGGGGGGGGGGGGGGGGGGGGTGGTGTCTGTTTGTGGGTGTGTGCGCTGCCACATTCCTCTCAGGTAAATGTTTCAGGTGAGGTTAGCCCCTCCCACTTTCCTGTGATTGACACCTGGCTGTAGCAGGTGTGTTGGTGTTGTTTTGTCCGTCAGAATATTTAAATTAATGAAACAGTTGTTTGTCGATGAGATGCAGAAAACAGAGAAGAGAGTGAGGACCGGGGGTTCTGCCAAACCCAAAAGGACAGGAAACAAGGAGCTCCTCGCCATCACGCCACACAGCAGGCGTGAGGTTTGACTCCGCCCCCTAATTAGACGCACAGAGAACACTGAACAACTGAACGGGAGCCCGAAACGTCTGAAACCCGTGATGAACGAATGTTTCAGTATCGGACGGACGGATCTTCAGGATTCATCACCCTGATTTGATCGGATTTCTTCCTGATTTTATCAGATTTCTCCTGATTTGATCAGATTTGTTCTTGATTTGATCAGATTTGTTCCTGATTTGATCAGATTGGCTCCTGATTTGATCAGGTTTCCTCCTGATTTCTGTGTCAGATGGAAAATCTGCTGCGGAATGCTGCTGGCTGCCAGCAGCCCACACAGGACTGGTCAGGAGGGAACGCCATCGTGAGAAGTTTCCACTGGCACCGAGGAAAACATGGAAATATGGAACTTTTCTGAGTATTTCATGAGTTTCCTTCGTTGTCATGCCAACAGGCCTAATTACTAGAGTTTAGCATTGAGTCCAAAGCTGCAGACTGTCTTCGGAGTGGCGAGCTGGTCTGATGGAGCGTCCGTGGTCGTGGAGGACGACATGAAAAGAATGTGGGGGGGCTAATCCAGGCCGAGGTGTTCTCTTTCAGGAGCGTTTCTATGGGGCTTTGTGAGGGCTTTACACCACACGCTGGCCCAGTTGGAAGGGCTGCACCGCCCCTATCGGATGTCCCAGACACGGCGGAGTCGGCTCAGACCTGCGGGCGACACAATCAATGCGCTGGGACCAGCGGCGCCGCCGGCCCGGGCACCGGAGGCCCGGGCGCCGCGGCAGCACTGCTGTTGGGAAGAGCGCCGCAAAATTAGGAAATAAAGTTACAACTGAGTCGAGATTTTAGGCCTGAACGGAGCAAATAAGCCCGCAGACACGCGCCGGGATGGCGTCCGCTGGGGGGTGTGACATGAGGGGTGGGCGGGGACACAACAACCCCCAACACATCTGCCCCAGACGGCCGGGGGCAACAACAACAGCAGCAGTCAGACGTTCAGGATCCACACGCAACATCTCCAAATCAGCAACCGAAGGAGAGGAACCGGCCTCGGACCTCTGAGGGGTGGTCAGCAGCCACTGCGCTTCATTTACGTTTCCAATGGCAACGGCGCGCTCACGGGTTGCCACGGTAACGCTGTCAGTTGGCTGCATCTGTTCATGGCGTGGGACCACCGATGCATCAATCGTGCTTTAGTCGCGCACATTGGCCTCGCTGAGGTCTGACCCGGGGTCACCTGAGCCGGGGTCACCTGAGCCGGGGTCACCTGACCCGACTCTGCCCTTTACACAACATCTGTTCCAAACGTTTCCTTCTGCGGTTCTAAGGGAAGGTTCTTCAGGTTCTTCTGGTTCTGCAGAACCTTCAGAACCTGAATCAAAGTCTGAAATACGTGTGTCAGTACCTTGATGCTTCCGCCGACCTCCTCGCTGTTGGAGATGGTGGCGTTGAGGGTCTCCGTCTGCTGCGGCGCCGCCTCCTTGGCTTTCTTCCGCTCCTTCTTGGCATCAACTCCATGGAGGAGGAGGCACTGAGTCCAGAACACGGCTGCCATCAGCACCAGAGGCCCGGCCCCACACCGCATCTTCGCTCCCTGCACCAAAACAGCCCCGAGTCTTGTTGTGAGGATGCTGGCGAGGTTCAAAGTCCTGAGAGGAATGCGGGTCCAGGGACTCCCTGACGAGCGCTCAGCAGCACGCCGCCGCGGCAGAAGCTCTGGCTCCGGTCTGAGAGCCACGAGGATTACTCAACTGTGAAATATGTCGGGCAGAGCGGGCCCGGGGGACGACAGATCGGCGCAGATCTGACAGAAAATAAACCCATTAGTGAGATTTTTCACGCTCTCTGCTTTGTTGGAGGGTGAGGAGAGGGGAGGAAGGTCAGGGGGCCAGAGGAGGAGGGGGGCGGCTCTGTCCCGCTGGGGATCCTCACAAGTTGCCCTCTCGCTGGTCTCCAAGCAGCAGACTTCGTGGTCTCCGCTCAGGTGCTGCAGGTCTCCAACACCTCATGGATCTCTGGCTGCTGCAGGTCGTCTCTGCTCAGACTGAGCTCACGGGGGAGGGACGGGGGCTTTTATCACCACCCTCCGCCCCCTCGCGCTCCTTCCCCGTCTCTCCCTCTTCCATCCCTCTCTGTCCGTCTGTCTGTCGGCTTTATTTGCGCCAGACCCACGACGCTCGGAGCTCCTCTCCTTTAAAGCTGCGTCTCTCTGAACAAACACAGCGTCCTGCATCATGATGTTGGGGAAACAGTTTATTTTAGACGTGCCAGTCAACAAAGGGTTGCGGGAACCTGCGGGAACAAAGCGAGGATTTTGGGATTTCCAAAAAATATGAAGTCATTGTTCGGTTTATTGTGAATAAATATGTCAGAACTCGGCGTTCTACCCTCAACTTTATTACATTTGAGTACATCGCCCCCCAGCGGCAGTAGCGGGACCTACACTAATGTTCCCGGACCTACACTAATGTTCCCGGATCCACAGAGAAGGTTCCAGGACGCACTGGTGTGTTACTGGTCTGTTACTGGTCTGTAGTGCATAATTCTGCTTGTGTAATCCGTGCAGCGGTGTGAATCCGTGTCTCCTTGAGCAGAGACCGTGTGTTGTCGTGTGGAACTGCCGCCTCCCGCCCGACAGGCGGCGCTGGCGCCCGCGTGTTCGTGTGGCTGGAGCCGAAGAAGCGCCAGCTGTTAGCCCGGACCTGAAGGCTGGTTGGTCGGTTGATGCGCCCTGGAAGCTGCGTTTATTCTGCCGTGTTTTAACCGCTCCTCTCCGCCTGTGCTGCTGCGGTTGAGCCACGTATACAGGAACTGCGGTGTGACAGCCGGACTGACCGGATACTCCAGCTGTTGGGGGCGTGCAGCTCTCGGTAGCCGCAGTTAGCTTAGCTTAGCTTAGCTCAGCTCAGCCCAGCTGCAGAGCTTCTCTGTCGTGTCGCTTCTTCCGTCTTTCACGTTTTTCAGGTTGGTCTTTACGGGTCCTGCACATTTAGTTCTTTATCCTTAGCTGGCGCTCCGGTCCGGTAACGTTGTGTAGCGAACTTTAGCTTTAGACGCGTATTTGTTTGAATACGCGTATAATGTTTGGTTGAATTGGCTACAGTAAGCGCACAAAGTTGGTCTGTTGTCTCTAATGTTTTAGATAAATGTCCAGAACCGAGGAACACGGTGACGCTTATGGGAAAACCTTGTAAATAGTGAGAATCAGAGTTCTTTTACGTTAATATGTCTGTAAAATGACTCCGACAGACGTGACTATTGGTTCAGAACGCAGCATCTTTTTTCTGCTGAGTCACGTTTGCGCACTAAAGTGAGCTGGTTTCTCGGTGGGTGTCAGAATTAAGCCTCTAAAATGTTCTAAAGGTGATGACGGGCGGTTCCGAAGTGTCGTTTTAGCATTTTGGACGAGACGTGTGACGAGCATGTGTGATTGTCCCGTTCAGGCAGTCATGGCTGGGAAGAGCCGCCACTTCCTGACTGGGAATATCACCACCTGCCTGCTGCTCCTGGCCGCGCACGCGTGTGCACGGCCCGCAAACATGTCGGCCCTGAAGGACAAAGCTCCAGTCAGCAAAGACGAGAACGAGATTCTCCCCCCGGACCACCTCAACGCCGTGAAAATGGAGCTGGACGGGCACCTGAACAAGGATTTCCAAAAGGAAGTCTTCCTGGGAAAAGAGATGGAGGAGTTTGACGAGGACTCCGAGCCCAGAAGGAACAGAAAGAAGTTGGTCGAGATTTTTGCCAAGTGAGTGAATTAATCTGGAATTACAGCATTCCTGAACTACGCTCCGTGTGTGTGTGTGTGTGTGTGTGTGTTCTCCAATAAGCTCTTTTCCTGGAGGTTTTGGGCCTGTTTGTCCTGTTTGTTGTTGACGGCATTCCTGACCCCATTCCCGACCCCATTCCTGACCCCGCGTCTGTGCCGAACCCTCAGAGTGGACTTCAACAAGGACCGCAGCGTCAGCGCCAAGGAGATGCAGCGGTGGATCATGGAGAAGACGGAGGAGCATTTCCAGGAGGCCACAAAGGAAAACAAGAACAGCTTCCACGCCGTCGACCCCGACGGCGACGGTGAGAGAGGTCGGAATGTCGGGAGAGTGGCGGGGCGGTGCGGGACTGACGTCCGGCTCTGTCCGCAGGTCACGTGACGTGGGACGAATACAGGGCGAAGTTTCTGGCCAGCAAAGGGTTCGATGAGAAGGACGTCGCAGAGAAGATCAAGAACAACGAAGATCTGAAACTCGACGAAGAAAGTGAGAAGCGGGATCGGATCACCCGGTTATTCCTCTCCCCTCCGAATTCCTGGGATTGTTTTCCTGACGAGTTAACGCCCGTTTGTCTCCTGCAGCTCAGGAGGTTCTGGAGAGCCTGAAGGACCGGTGGTTCCAGGCCGACACCAACCCGGTGGACCAGCTGCTGAACGAGCAGGAGTTCCTGTCCTTCCTGCACCCGGAGCACAGCCGAGGGATGCTGAGGTACATGGTGAAGGAGATCGTGCGCGACCTAGGTGAGCGACCTTCAGCCGGTTCTGGTGGCACCTGGACCGGTTCTGGTGGCACCTGGACCGGGCTGAGCCTGTCGGGTTCTCCGCAGACCAGGACGGCGACAAGAAGCTGACGCTGTCGGAGTTCATCTCGCTGCCCGTGGGCACCGTGGACAACCAGCAGGGCCAGGACATCGACGACGACTGGGTCCGGGAGCGGAAGAAGGAGTTCCAGGAAGTGATCGACGCGGATCGCAACGGCATCGTCACCATGGAGGAGCTGGAGGTGGGGAATGTGGGCAGATCGCACGCCGCCGGGCGTTCCGGCACGCCCCCTCAAAGGTTCTGTTTGTCCCGCAGGAGTACATGGACCCGATGAACGAGCACAACGCCCTGAACGAGGCCCGGCAGATGATCGCCGTGGCCGACGAGAACCAGAACCGCAGCCTGGAGCTGGACGAGATCCTCAAATACAGCGAGTACTTCACCGGGAGCAAACTCATGGACTACGCCAGGAACGTTCACGAGGAGTTCTGAAGGAGTTCTGATGCGCCGCGGGAGGCGGCGCCGCACGGCTGGGCGCCACTTTAGCGGCTCCCTTTGATGCTGCGTGTGTATATACCGGTCCATCCCCATTAGATTCTTTTATTTTTGCAGTTCTGGCGGCGTTCCCGAGTCTGTATCCATGTAAATATTCCCGTCTCGCATCAGAACGCCGCTGAATGTCGCCGGCGGCGTCCGTCCGTGGCCGCAACGACTGCGATTATTTAAAACCGCTTTAGACGTGAGGCCGTCAGGCCGGGACTGGTTCAGGAGCCGAGTGGCGTCGCAGCATTCCGACGTTTGCTTGGGAAAACCGTTGCAGCTCTATGAAAAATGTCCGGAATTAATAAATATTCTCTTTATTCTCCAGCTGCTGCTTTGATTCTTTGATCAGCAACGTTTAGCTCGTCTGATAAGGAATTCAGGAGCCCAGACTGGTTCTGAGGTCTTTATTGGGACCGGTTCCTCCTGCCCCCCCGACGGGACCGGACCGGAGACGGCAGAACCTCTCGTTTCTGCTCCACATTAACTCGGCTGAAAGTAAAAACGTTTAAAAACGGCGGTTCTGTTCCTGGACCGACGTCTGTCGAACAGGTCAAAGGTCACCCGTGGCGAGCTCAGGCTCCGCCTCCTCACAGGTACGGGTACTGGTTCAGCTTCCTCTGGAGCTGGTGGAAAGGTGGCGCTCCCTGCTGCTGGTTACCGTGCTGCCCCGGACCAGAACCACTCAGGTTCTTCTGCAGCAGGGTCAGGGAGGAATAAGCCCCGCCCACCCTGGCGTGGCGGGACGAGCCGCCCTGCATCTGGTCCACGGCCTGGGACACGGACGCCAGCGCGGCGGAGGCCGGGTAGGCATACAGGTTTGGGGCGGAGCTGAAGAGAGCGTTGTAGGAGGAGTGGGAGGAGCCTGGCGGCGGGTAGGTGCTCTGGCGCCCCAGGGACCCACTTCCTGTCTGGTCCTGGTGTGATGACATCACAGGCTGCTGCGACAGAACACAGTTATTCTGGTTTTGATCAGGTGATTCACCAGAAACGACGACGCGGCGCCATTGTCACCTGACTCAGGTTGAGGGGCTGGGATCTGCAGGACGCCACGCCTCCGGGCCGACCCGCCTGCTGAGCCGGGCCCTTCCTGGACTTTCCAGAACCGCCGGGCGTTTGATCTGTTGAGAAGAGAACACGTCCGGGTGACCACGGGTGACCCGTTGCCAGGCAACAGTGCGGTGGACCAGGAGCAGGCGCGGCTCTGACCTGAGCTCTCTCCTGATTGGCTCTTCACCGACGGCGTGACGATGGCGGTGGACTTGGCGGGCTGGGGGCGGGGCTTGGGGCCCGGCGGGCTGCTGTGGGAGGAGTCGGAGTCGTGCGAGTCGTGAACCGTCACGCAGCTGATGACGTTTGGTCGCTGACTCGCTCCGGCGCTGCGGAGAGGAGGCGGGGCTTAAGACAGAGCGCCACTAAAGAAAAGGACTCAGTGGGAAGTGTGGTCACCAGGGGGCGGGGCTCTTCCTGTCCTCGCCATCCTCAGAGTCACTGTGGATGGTGATGATGCTGACGGCAGGACTGGGCGTGTCCGAGATGATGATCGGCAGAGACGGGTCACCAGTGGGGGCGCTGTGGAGGGGCGGAGCAAACTGGTTATACTGGGGCAGGGGGGTTATACTGGGACGGGGGGGTTATACTGGGACATGGGGGGGTTATACTGGGACGGGGGGGTTATACTGGGACATGGGGGGGTTATACTGGGATGGAGGGGGGTTGGGGTCGTACTGGGACGGGTCAAATCCAATTTCACAAAAATGTTACCTGGGTCTTTTGTCTCCATGGCGACCCTTTGATCTTTTCCCCGTTTGGGTCTTCGAGTGTGTGGCCCCCGTGCTGTGGCCCTGGGGGGCACCGTGGCGGCCGAAGCCAGAATCCTGCTGATTGAGGCCCTCGAACTGGTTTCCATAGCGACCCCTGTGCGAGAACACGGTACACACATCAGAACAGACCAGAGCGGTCCTATCACCACGGGTCCTGCCCGACCCACCTCCAGCCCGGCGCCGGCTGGCCCTCGGGCACGCCGCCCCCCCTGGGCGAGTCGGCCACGAGCGTCTGGCCGGCGTTGATGGTGACGCCCGACATCTGGGGCCACGAGGACGGGATGAGGATCTGCTGGGCAGCTGCTGGCCAGCCCTGCTGCACACGGCACATCTGGCCTCAGCGCGCACACACACACACACACACACACACACACACAGAACCACGAGGGGCAGGACACAGAACCACACTGAAGTGCTTCACATCAGAACCTGTCCAGAACTCGCCTGAGGCCCAACAATGGTCTGAGACTAGTGAAGGTGTCGATGCAGCATCGAGCCGCCAGGGGGCGCCGTGACTGAATATGGAAGGAAGGAAGGATGGACAGAGGGAAGGAAGGAAGGAAGGATGGACAGAGGGAAGGAATGATGGAAGGAAGGATGGACAGAGGGAAGTAAGGTAGGAAGGATGGACAGAGGGAAGGAAGGATGGACAGAGGGAAGGATGGAAGGATAGACAGAGAAAAGGATGGAAGGAAGGATGGACAGAGGGAAGGAAGGATGGACAGAGGGAAGGATGGAAGGAAGGATGGACAGATGGAAGGAAGGATGGAAGGAAGGAAGGAAGGAAGGAAGGATGGACAGAGGAAGGATGGAAGGAAGGATGGAAGGTAGGTAGGAAAGAAGGATGGATGGACAGAGGAAAGGAAGGTAGGAAGGTCGGTAGGAAGGTGTTTGAAGCTGCTGCTGTGGCGGCCTTTTACCAGGACCGCAGGATTCTGATCCAGAAAGGGGCCAAGGAGCGACCCTAACGAGGGTCAAGGGACACCTGGGAGGAGGTGTGAGGGGAGGAGTTACGGAGATGAAGCGCTGAGGAACGGGCTGTGGTACGGCCCGATCCCCGGCCCGATTCCCCGGCTGATCCCGCGGTTCCAACCCCGTTTTCACCAGATGGTTTAAACATGTTTCCTTATATTTGGTAATGAAACAGTGAAGCGGAAAACGGGAACGAGTGGACGAAGAGGGCGAGGAGTCCTTCGGATCCCACCTGAGTCAGCACGCCGGGCTGAATGTGGAGCGACTGGGCCGACTGGTTCTGAGGGACCAAAGGGACGGAGCTGGGATAAGCAGAGGATTTACTGGACGTTTGGAGACCTGTGAGGACAGAATCCTGTCAGCATGGCGCCCGCTTTAGCTTCTGTCCACGTTGTGTCCTCACCCTGGATGGTCGGGGGACAAACGATGAGCGTCTGCTGGAAGGGTTCGGTCTGGGTGCAGAGCTGGGGGGGTCTGGGCTGCAGAGGGACCCCCTGCTGAGCCAGGCCCGGGATGTTGATGGTGGCCTGCTGGTACAGGGCAGGCTGGTAGTTCAGCAGAGGGACGCTGCTGCTGAGAGACAGCGAGGGACCTCCTGTGGACGCCATCTTAGAGACAAACCCAGCAGCCACAACAGAGGACATGTTAGTACTACTGACAGGGTCTGGGTCAGGGGACAGGGTCGGGTCAGGGGACAGGGTGAGGGGACAGGTCAGGGGACAGGGTCAGGGTCTGGGTCAGGGGACAGGGGACAGGGGACAGGGTCTGGTTCAGCGGACAGGGTCTGGGTCAGGGGACAGGGTCTGGTTCAGCGGACAGGGTCTGGGTCAGGGGACAGGGTGAGGGGACAGGGTCAGAGGACAGGGGACAGGGTCTGGTTCAGGGGACAGGGTCTGTGTCAGGGGACAGGGTCTGGGTCAGGGGACAGGGTCTGGGTCAGGGGACAGGGTCTGGGACAGGGGACAGGGTCTGGGACAGGGTCAGGGGACAGGGTCAGGGGACAGGGTCTGGGACAGGGGACAGGGTCTGGGTCAGGGGACAGGGTCAGGGGACAGGGTCTGGGTCAGGGGACAGGGTGAGGGGACAGGGTCAGAGGACAGGGTCAGGGTCAGGGTCTGGGTCAGGGGACAGGGTCTGGGACAGGGGACAGGGTCTGGGACAGGGTCAGGGGACAGGGTCTGGTTCAGGGGTCAGGGGACAGGGTCTGGACAGGGGACAGGGTCTGGGACAGGGGACAGGGTCTGGGTCAGGGGACAGGGTCAGAGGAAAGGGTCAGGGGACAGGGTCTGGGTCAGGGGACAGTGTCAGAGGACAGGGTCAGGGGACAGGGTCTGGGACAGGGTTAGGGGACAGGGTCAGGGTCTGGGACAGGGCACAGGGTCAGGGTCAGGGTCAGGGTCAGGGTCTGGGTTAGGGGACAGGGTCTGGGTCAGGGGACAGGGGACAGGGTTAGGGGACAGGTTCAGGGCCAGGTTCAGGTTCAGGTTCAGGGCGTCTCACCTGATTGTGCTGGTTTAACTGGCTGCTGAAGGTGACGGTCAGGTTGGCGGCGGCGGCGCCGTTGCTGGCGAACACGTTCTTCCCGCTGTCGAAGGCGCCGCACCGGCGTTTGCAAATGTCCATGTTTTGGAAGCAGGACTTCACACTAGAGGGGACGGAACCAAAGCAGGACAGGAAATGGTTCAGTTCTCTCACCCTAAACCAGAGCAGAACTGCCCCCGTGGGGTCGGGGGGGGTCAGGTGGGTCAGGTGGGTCAGGTGGTCTCACTGGGAGCTGTGGGGGAAGTGCAGCAGGTGCGTCATGGTCACGAACGGGTGGTTGAGGGTCTTGGTGGGCGTCACCCTCTTGTCGGCGTCCAGCGTCAGCATCTTCTTCAGCAGGTCGATGAACTCCCGCCGGTCGGCCTTCTCCGCCAGGACGTCGGTGCCCTCCAGGGTGGTCATGTTCACCTGCGCGGGCGGAGGACAGAGGTGGGCGTGTCTGCTCGAGTGGGCGTGTCTGCTCAGGTGGGCGTGTCTGCTCAGGTGGGCCCAGCGTGGGCGTGTCTGCTCGGTGGGCGTGTCTGCTCGGTGGGCGTGTCTGCTCAGGTGGGCCCAGCATGGCGTGTCTGCTCGGGTGGGCGTGTCTGCTCAGGTGGGCGTGTCTGCTCGGGTGGGCCCAGCGTGGGCGTGTCTGCTCAGGTGGGCGTGTCTGCTCAGGTGGGCCCAGCGTGGCGTGTCTGCTCGGGTGGGCCCAGCGTGGGCGTGTCTGCTCAGGTGGGCCCAGCATGGGCGTGTCTGCTCGGGTGGGCGTGTCTGCTCAGGTGGGCGTGTCTGCTCAGGTGGGCGTGTCTGCTCAGGTGGGCCCAGCAGCCCTGCAGGTCCTCACCTGCATCATGTCGTCCAGACAGTTGAAGATGTACTTCCTGGCCTCCTTTGACTTGACGCCCATCTCCGCCTCGTGCTCAGCAGGTGTCTGGAGGGTAAAGACAGGGTGTGAACCCGGCCCGGCCCGGGCGGAACCGCTCCGTGACCCACCTTCAGTCTCCACAGCGGGTAGCTGGAGTCGGGCCCCCTGTTGAAGAAGCGGCTGGTCTTGGTTCCGGCGCTCAGGAGGTACTCGGCAGGAAGTCCCTGTGTCTGGGAAATGTACCGGATCTGACAGACGACAGGAAGTGATGTCAGCACGGTTAAAGGGAGGAGCGGTTCGGGCCTCCGCAGGTTCTGGTGCGGCTCACCTGGTCGTACTCCGAGGCTCCGGGATAAAGGGGCCATCCCAGGAAGAGCTCGGCGATCACGCAGCCCAGGGACCACATGTCGATGGCCTCGCAGAACGGGAGACCCAGAATGATCTCCGGAGCCCTGCGAGAACATCGGGACGTGAGACAACGGCCCGTCCTCCCGATCCTCCCGATCCAGGTGTTCCGGCCCCGGAGCGCTCACCTGTAGTACCGCGACTGCAGGTAGGTGGAGCACACGGCCTTGGACACGTGGCTGGCGGAACCAAAGTCGATGACCTTGACCCTGTAGGGCTGCCTCAGGGGGTCCACCAGCATGATGTTCTCGGGCTTCAGGTCGGCGTGGATCAGGCCCAGGCTCTTCAGCTTCATCAGCGCCGTGGACACCTGCTGCAGGACGGGTCGGATGCACTTGAGCAGCAGCGGGCTGAACTTGCTGTGCTTCAGGAAGTCGTAGAGGTTCTGCTCCAGCATCTCGAACACCAGGCACGTGTGGTTCTTGTGCTGGAAGCACTCGTAGGAGCGGACAAAGTTGAACTCGTCGGCGTTCTCCGTGCTCAGCCTGCTGAGGATGCTCACCTAGGGGGACACAGAGGGACAACGTCCAACGTCCTCAAATCTAGAGCAGGAGATCCAGATGGAATCGGATCAGATCCAGCACAGAACTCACTTCAATCTGCCCCTGCCGAGCGTAGGAGGGGTGGTTCTTCAGGATTTTAATGGCCACGATCTCATTGGTGCCCCTCTTCCAGCACTTGGCCACCTGGCCAAAGGTCCCACGTCCCAGGAACTCCAGCACCTCGTAGCTGTTGGACATGGAGCACAAGATCTCGTGCTGCACCAGCTGGTAGTCGCCCTCGCTGTGCGAGGCGCTGCTCTTCGTCGTGGAAGAGGAATGTGCGATGGACCGGGCCGTGGCGGTCCCGCCCCCGCCGCCCATACGGGTGGAGACCACGGGAGCCGAGAGCTCCTCCAGGATCTGGACGCTGTCGCTGCTGTCCACCTCCTCGCTCTTCCTCTTCAGGCTGCGTTGCTTCTGCTGAAGGTCGCACGGCTGCTGGAGGGGGAGGTCGCCGTCCTTCACGCGGCGGCCGGAGGAGGACGAGGAGGACGAGGACGAGGGGCGTCCACGGAGGCTGCCCGTGCTGTCGGCCGCCCGCACCACCGTCTGCTCCGGCGGGCGGTCGCAGCCGTAGACGGGGTTGAAGGTGGAGCCTGAGGTGGAGGGAGCGGCGTCCCCCAGAGGGTTGGACGCGTCCCCCAGAGGGTTGGACGCGTCCCCCAGAGGGTTGGACACGTCCCAGGCAGCGTTCTCCACCTTTAACCTCTTGGAGCGAGAGAAGGCGCTGGAAGACACGGAGGGGGAGGAGAACGCCTGGAGCTGCACCGCCATGTCTGGTGGAGGAGATCAACACAGTCCATCAGCAGAACACGACGGACTCACAGCTCATCATTGCTGCGCGCGTGCGTGCGCGCGGTTAACCCGTGCAGTTACCTGAGGCCCGGCCACTCCGTCGTCTCGCGGACATTCACGGGCTCCTCATCCTCATCTTCCTCCGTTCGAGCGTCGTGCTGAAGCTCCCCCGCTGCTGGAGGCTCCTCTGCAGCAGGATGGACGGGAGCTAATCCCGCTAGTTAGCTCAGCGTTGCGGGGTCGTGCGTGACGGGAATGCGCAGGCACGTCGCGCTCTGGGCGACACAGATCCGCATGCTGTCAGTGACCGTCCGGCCGAGCAGGATGGAGCGCCCTTCCGCCGGGACGCAGCCCCACCAGTCGGTGCACCCTACGGGGGTTTGGGGGGGTCCTCTGCAGCTCCAGCACTTCCTGCTTCCGGCTCTCGCGCGATGACGTCACACGGCGTCTTTTCGCGATAGAGATCGCCGATTAATGGTTGCAGTATTCCCACAAATCAAACCTAAATGTATCGTTATTAACGGCGTTTTGAGGCGTTTACACCTAAACGTACAAGAGTTTTTCCAGGTTGTCACGCAAAACGTCACTTAAAGTGAATTTTAATTCACAAACCCTCATCACGTTTCAAGCTAAAGTTGGACTTTTACACCGTTCGGTCGGAAGGGGGCGCAGTTTGACCACGACATGACAACAACAAGTCTTTATTTCCATCAGCATTCTGGCATGTTTACATATATTAGCATTTATTACTCGTACAGCATGTTTGCAGTAATAGTACTGCATTTTCATAGTGGTACTGCAGATATTACACAGACTACACCAGCATAGTCGGTGCAACACAACAAACAGGTCCTGACAACACAAACCCACAAAGATGTTGCTTTAAACGGTCTCGATGACAAAAGCTGAGCTAAAGTATAAGATATAATGTGAGTAAATGCAGGGAAATATTGGTGACTCTTAATGAAGTAGTAATCAGGTTTGTTGAACAGACTCAGGAAAGATGAAACTTGATGTTCATCAGCACGTACAAAAGTCTGAGGTTAATCAAACACTCGGAGGAGGAAAAGACCAGCAAATCCTCTAAATCCTACATTTGCAGCTCCGTCTCCGTCCACATTAAAGGGACATTAAAGTGTGTTTTGCAGCTCCGCTCGAGGCTCCTCAACGACGTCTGGAACCGTCTCAGTTTACCTGAAGGAGTGTCGGAAGTGCACGCTCCTCCGCTTCAGCTTCTCGGGGTCGTGAGACGCCATGTGGGAAAACTCCCGGAAGATGTCGAGGTACGTGGCGTCTCCTGGTGAGGTGAGAGAGGGAAACGCCGATCGGTCACAGTTCCATCAAAAACATCTTTTTTACACAACAGAAGCAGCCAAACAGTCGAAGAGGCCCCGCGACGCCGCCCCCTTTCAGGTCCACACAGCCTCTGCTTCATTAGTAACCGTGGTAACCACTGGATCCACTAGCATAACAAAACCAGCTCAGCCCCTTTGTGTCTGGTGGGAACTTTCAAACTGGAAATAAGAATAAAAGATCCTGTTTGTGTGAATGTGACAAAGGAAGCAGCAAGATGGAGAGTGCACCAATAACTCCCAGTATAACCAGTTATTGACCCTCTCTGTCCCAGTATAACCAGTCATTGACCCCCTCTGTCCCAGTATAACCAGTCATTGACCCTCTCTGTCCCAGTATAACCAGTTACTGACCCCCTCTGTCCCAGTATAACCAGTTACTGACCCCCTCTGTCCCAGTATAACCAGTTACTGACCCTCTCTGTCCCAGTATAACCAGTTACTGACCCCCTCTGTCCCAGTATAACCAGTCATTGACCCCCTCTGTCCCAGTATAACCAGCGTTGTCATACATGAAGAATGTGTTGACTACCCATAATCCTTAGAGTTTATGTCAAAAATCAAACATCTAGCTTGTCAGTTCTTTGGGAAGAAAAGATCAAAGGAGACTTGAAGAAGTTAGTTTAGAGTTTATTGTTAGTAGAAGTGGGAGGAGTTAGTGAACAGGTGTTACTCAGGTAAACCACAGACGTCATTCATCAGGTCAAACGTGCTTCCTGCTGCAGTCGTCGTCACGGCGACGCTGCAAAAGTCGTTAAATTTTACAAAAGTGCTTTAATCCCTCGAGTGAAAAACTGAAAAAGTTCAGTGAGTTAGGGACTGTATGAAAATGTCTCATTTAAAGTTCAGGAGTGTATTAAAAGATGAATTTATTGGACAAAAATGTGCTGAGACATTTAATTAGAATATAAAAGAAAACACATTTTTGCACAGAGCGTCTTTAACCTTCAGAATTCTGTTTTTAAATCAAAATCAAATATTCTAACAATATTCAGCTTCATTTTCATACAGTCCCTTATACTAAAAAATAATCCTGTCAATATAAACTAGAGATATTTAACTTAAAAAATATCTGTCTTTGGTGACAGCCTGAAAAACCTTTAGATCAAATCGTGATTCACAGTATAAATATTCATGTGGAAACATTAAATACACAAACACATCAGTGTGATTAAAACTAATTCTGACACGTTTGAGTGCGAACAGGCGTAAAACACGTTACAACGATCCACTCCCCGTTTAAAATGCTCCGTTTCACCAGAAATTTAATAAAAAAAACAGAAATGGCAGAAAAGTTACACTAAACCAAAGAATCAACAAGTCAGTAAGAAAAAAGTGCACAAGCTACGACTCGGGTCACCCAACAGGGGTTAGTCAGTCGGGAGGTTTGAATCAGACGGTGGAGCAGAAATCCTGGCTCCAACCGGCTCCAACCGGCTCTGACCAGCTCTAACTGGCTCCAACCGGCTCTAACTGGCTCCAACCGGCTCCAACCGGCTCCCATCCACAAAAACGCATAATTAAAGTTTAGACAACTGCACAGTTCTGGTGGTGATTTTAGTTCTGATGGTGATTTTAGTTCTGAAGGTGACTTTAGTTCTGATGGTGACTTTAGTTCTGATGGTGATTTTAGTTCTGAAGGTGATTTTAGTTCTGAAGGTGATTTTAGTTCTGATGGTGATTTTAGTTCTGATGGCAGCAAATCGTGGAGCCACTTTTAAAAACTGTTCAGGCATCATCGGCTCAGTCAGGATGTGATGAGACCAGTGAGGTTCAACACCAGGAGACGGTCCAGAACAGCGAAGCTATTCTGACAGACAGAAGTGGGAGGAGTCGTGGCGGCGCCCACTGACAGAAGTGGGAGGAGTCGTGGCGGCGCCCACTGACCTGAGGAGCAGCGCTACACTGACCTGACCACAGGTGGCGCTAACACCCTGCGATAGCGAGACAGATAAACTCCTGAATGCATTTCCTATACTGCTGCTCTGTGGGGCTGCTGGCGGCGTATTGACCTGGTGGTCCAAACGGTCCCTCGGACTCCTTCATCTCCTCGTTCATCCTGGCCAGACGCAGCCTGACGGACACAGCAGACAGACAGAGGTCAGAGCGGCCAACCAGCACCTTCATCACCTTCACCGCCGGCGAGCGCCAACGCACAGCGTGACGATGTCTGCGTTGGCCTGCTGGACGGCGACGCTCAGGGGGTCCCGGCCGTCCTCGTCTTCGCCAGCCTGCGTCGCTCCTCGTTTGAGGAACAAGCACACCTGCCTGTGACACCAGAAGAAGAACTCAAACCTCTGTGACGACATCTTAACGTCTACTTCCTGTCACCTGACCCACCCTGTGTGTCCGAGGTACGTGGCGTGGTGCAGGGGGCCCCGCCCCTTCACGTCTCTCAGGTTGACGTCAGCAGCGTTTTGGAGCAGAAACTCACAGGCGATCAAAGAACCCTGGAATCAAAGAATGCGGCCAGATGAAAGACACATCAAAGCTCTCCGGGCGTGCGGCGCCGGCGGGGACTCACGCCGACCACGGCCTGGATCAGCGGCGTCTTCCCGTCGTCCTCGCCGTTCACCATGTTGACGTCCGCCCCGTGAGCCAGTGCTGCCGCCATGCCGGGCAGGTTCTGGCCTCTGGAGGCCTTGTAGAGGAGCGCCCCAGGATGGAGGTCCCGCACGTCCTCCGGGTCCGACGCGTCGGGCTCCGCCTCCAGCTCCGCCTCGCCGCTGGAGTCCTCGGAGGCCTCGCACTCTGAGGACAGAGGCGTTAGACGGGAGCAGAGCGGGAAAATGTCGGACCTCTCGGGCCACTCACCCTCCACCACCGACCCGAACACCAGGATGTCAGTGCTGCCGTCGGTGCTGCCGCCCAGCCCGCTGTCGCTGCTCAGACCTGCCAGAACCCAGACCGTTAATCCAGAACCCCGGAGTTCTGGGGGAATCCCAGGCGGGACACTTACTCCGCGGTCCGGATCCCGTGTCGAAGTAGGAGAAGAGGGAGTCCAGCTCGTCGGGACAGAACAGGGATTCACGCCGGAACTTTGCCGCTTCTGCGACACAAACGGGCGAAAGTCACCTTTAACCCCGGTTCGTGGGTCGGAACTGACCTCGGACCCGCTCAGACCTGCGGACAGCATGGAGGGGGAGGAGCTTCCCACGTGTCTGTAGCGCCGCCGCGTCCTGGCCGCGCTGTTGGCGCTGTTGTGGCGCCGACACTTCTTCACGCTCCACCGCCTCTCCGGCTTCCTCTCGCCACTGCTGAGTATGTGGGCGGAGCCGAGCTTCCTCAGGTATTTTTTCTCCACGTACTTGGCTCTGATCCACGCCTCCTTCTCCTGCCTGCAGGGAAAACGCCACGTTAGCGCCGCCGGCCGGCTCCTCCCACGCCAGCCGGCTCCTCCCACGCCAGCCGGCTCCTCCCACGGCAGCCGGCTCCTCCCACGCCAGCCGGCTCCTCCCACGCCGTCCGGCCCCTCCCACGACCGCCGGCTCCTCCCACACCAGCCGGCTCCTCCCACGCCAGCGGCGGTCTTACCGTGAGCTGGAGGGCAGCGGCTTCTTCGGGCCTCCTTCCCGGTCTGAACCTTCGTAGATGTGGTTGATGACGCCGTTTCCGAGCTCGCACATCAACTACGGACACAAAGCGAAGGTTTTTCCGACTTGAGCGTCACAGGGAGGCGACTCCTCGCCACCACCCGCGTCCGTACCTTCAGTAATTCCGGTTCCCAGGAGTCCAGCGTGAGCGAGCGGACCTTGGAGCAGTGGACCCCCAGACTCCTGCAAACAAACCGGTTTGTTTTGGTTCTGTGGAGGTTCTTCCCAGCATGCACTGCTGCACTTCCTTCATTTGTTCCCGGCCTGTTTCTCCGTTTCCGTCTGTTTGTTTAATTCAGCATTTTTCTTAATTTAGAAATGTTTGCTTTTCCTTTTTCTGGGATTTTATCTTGTCAGTCATGAATCTTGTTTCCTCCTGGAAACGCCGTTTCTCTCCATTATGTGAGAGCAACACGCACGTGCACGTGCACACACACACACAACTGTGTGTTACAGCTGTATTTACAATAGAACGGCCTCCATCCTGTTTAAATTAACATAAATATGAGGTTAAAGTTTGACCTCTGACCTCTTGAACACTGGCAGCAGCAGGGTAACGGTCACGTGACGTCACTGGCTTTGATGGTTTTCCCTGGATTTTCCCGATCAGGGATCAAAGTGGTTGCGTACCTGTGGATGCCGGAGCACTCGATGCAGAGGAGGACGCCCAGGTTGATGGAGGCCCAGCGGGGATCCGCCTGGCCGCAGTCGCAGCACTGCCGTTCCCCGGCAGAGCCTGGATCCGCTGCAGGATGGCGTCGCCGCGGACGCCGCGCTCCCGCGGCTCGCTGGCCGAGTCGATGCTGCTGGTGGAGGGCGAGGCCGCTCTGTCCAGATGCTTCAGGGAACCAATAATCAGGGAGGAATCAGTGATGTGCAGCTCTGACGCAGGCGTCCTGCTCGCCGGTTTAGCACCGCTCACTCACTTCGGTGTAGAAGGCGTCGGGACTCTCCCGGTACGCCGACGCGATGCTCGCCTGGACGGCCTGAATCCACGCCTGCCGCAGCTTCTCCGACTCTGCCTGCAGCATGCAGCTCCTGCAGAACACCCCCAACGTTAGTGTGTCCACTCTGTCTCTGGACCAGGGTCAGCATGGAGCTAGCATGATAGCATGCTAGAATTAGCATGCTAACAGCTTCTCACACATTTGCACGATGACACCATGACAGTGGAAAAGCTGGATTTTTCTGTGTGACTGCGGGAGAAAAACATAAATGTTTGTGTCTCACTTGAAGGGGGAGACGACCTCAAAACAGAACCTCCTCTCGATGTCCTCAAACGGTTTAACGGAGCACAGCCGGAGGTCCTCCACCACCACCGTCAGCGAGTCCTGCTGACGAACAAACACCTTTTCAACCTTTTCCGTAAATGCTGCAGACGTGAGGAGCTCAGCAGAACTCTGAGAGGAACCTGCCTTAAGCCTCTTCTGATAGACCAGCTGACTGTTCTGGATGGAGAACCAGCGTCTGGAAAGAGGAGATAAACGTAAACAGGAAGTCATCGATGGACGTCCTGCGAAGCTCAGAGGTCTCGGTGAAGCTGCTGTCAGCCTCTTTAAAGGTTCCCTTCTCACCTGTTCCACGTCTTAAAGGCATTACTGGCCCTCTTGAACAGGTAGCCCTCCATCACCACGCCGTTGGGAGCGTCCACGTTAAACTCCACCTTTGTCTCCTCACATGAAAAGTCCTGAGAGAGAAGCAGAGACGGTCAGCTGAGGACGTCACGCCTGGTCTTTCCTCCTCCTGTAAAAGGGATCAGGAATGAGGGCGGAGCTCACCTGCAGCAGCGTCTGCGGAGGAGGCGGGGCCATGAGGAGGGAGAGAAGAGAACGTTAGAAGGTTGATTACCGTTAGCAACAGGGAGCACCGGAGCTCTGGGACAGCGCCGCAGCACAGCTGAGCCACCAGCAACAACCGACCAATGACGGATCAATAACCGCCCAGCTTCTGATTGGCTGAATAAAACTTATTCACTGTTTCTGATTGAGGATCAATTGTTCACCCGAGGGAGCTCCTGTCCTCAAAATGGTGCCACCTTTTCTGCCAATGCTAACATGCTAACGCTTGCTAGATGAATTCAGGTGGTGGTGGTGGTGGGGGGGCAGCACAACAAGCTAACGGCTAACGTGGCGGGGGCGTGGCCAGGTGTACGTTGACATGGTCAGAGACGGGTCAGTGGGGGGTCAGGTCAGGCGGGAGATCCTTCCGACTCACCCTCTGCTGGACGGTGGCGTGTTTTCGCTCCATCTCCCTCTTCTCCACCGCCGAGTCGATCACCAGCTGATCCAGCTGAAGACGAGATCACACGCGTGAAAAAGGAGGAAAACGGACACGTGGCGACGGGCGGAGAGCCGCCGTCTCACCGCGGCCGCCAGCTGCTTCATGTAGGGGTGGACGTCGTCCAGCAGGCTGAAGCCCTGCTGGAAGAGCGCGTGCTGCGCGTGCATGAAGGACAACACCTGGGGAGGCAGGAAGCAGCGTTAGCAACGTTAGCAACGTTAGCAGCGTTAGCAACGGCGCAGATGCACCTGCGTCTCCGCGGCAACTTACCGCATCCAGGATCTCGAACTTCTTCTTGGTCTGGAGGACGTTGATCTGCAAAGGCAACAAGAGGTTGAAGCAGGAAAACACGGCGCCGCTGCTGCTTCCTGGGTCGGGCAGGACAACTGACCCCGGGTGGGCGGGGCCATGAGAGCAGCGCCGGGGGGCGTGGCCCCACAGCCAGACCAACCCCCCGTCAGCGTCTCACCTGGAGAACGTAGTCCAGAGCCAGGTGACGGAAGCACCTGCGGGTGATGCGGAGGGCGCCGGCGGCCTCCTCGATCTCGTGCGGCTTGTTCCGCGGCGCCTGAGCGTTCTTCACCTGCGCGATCTCCATGTCTTCACGGACTCTATCGAAGTTCTTCTTGGTCTCCTTGAACTTCCGAACATCCCTGACAGAAAAACGGGGGCAGAAACGTGACGAAGACGAAGCCGCCGGGATCTTCTGAGGACGCCAACGTTTACGGTGTGAGGTCAGAGGTCAGAGGTCAGAGGTGAAGCTCTCCTGATCCAGAACAGATCTGGGCCACGGGAGCTGGGCCGCTCGTTAATGTTTAAACATTCCAAAAAGGTTTTGGGGGTGAAGGCGGGTTCGTCCGCTCTCTAGAAGGTTGTGGACGTTTCTACCTGCTCTGAATATTTGATGATCTGCAGCTTTACTCACTCTTTCACGAAGTTGTGCAGCTGCTGCTTCACGGAGCGCTGAGCCTGATCGAAGAGGATCTGGAAAAGTGTCAAACATCCCGTTAAAGGCGGGAATTGGACCTGCGGCTTTACATCAAACATCTGAAATGATCCGATTCTTCAGCCATCTGCAGGTGCGATATATGTCAGGCCAGCAGGGGGCGACAAACAGAGCCTCCATCTGGAGGACGGGCAGAAGAAGAAGAAGATGCTGCTGCCACATAATAACCTCCTGCTCATCTCCAGCCTCTGAACACGTCACCCCTGCCCCTGCCAGGAGGCCGCCGCCGCCGTAAATAGGGCAGTCGGGCACCGAGGGAGGGAGGGAGGCGAGGAGGACCGGGAGGAGGACCGGGAGGAGGACGCGAGGAGGACCGGGAGGAGGACCGGGAGGAGGACCGGGAGGAGGACCGGGAGGAGGACAGCGAGGAGGACCGGGAGGAGGACCGGGAGGAGGACAGCGAGGAGGACCGGGAGGAGGACCGGGAGGAGGACCGGGAGGAGGACCAGAAGGAGGACCAGAAGGAGGACCAGGAGGAGGGCCGCGAGTCCGCCGCCGAGTCCAGACAGAGAACACGAACGCCAGCTGGGCCTCATGACAGAACGTGTGGTCACATTAGATCCTTTAGACCAGGATGGTGAGGAGAGGACAGGAAGTGGAGGGTTGATTAATCAGGTTGATTAATCAGGATGATTGATCTCCATTAGCACTGAAGCTAATCTGGTGGAAAAGCGCCGACTCGAGCCGGTTTATTTGTTATTTAACTTCTCAACATCCCAAGCAGGAAGTGGATTTCTGTGACCTTCCTGGTTCCCACAAAAACGCCGCCAAAATAATCACTGGCTGACAGACGAGGCGGAGGCCGCTTAGGTGGTGGCGGGGGTCACCGGGGTCACCACCGGGGTCACCACCGGGGTCACCCGGGGGTCAACGATGGCCGTAAACGTGCACTTTAGCTGCAGATTAAATCCTCTTCCTGCTCTTTGACTGGCGGTTCGGCTCCTGCTGGAGCTCCGCCCACATTCCCATCTGGCCCCACCCCCTGGTTCCGGCTGCTCTGATTGGTTCCTCGTGTCTTTGTGTCGCTCCTCATCTCGGAGGCGAAGGGACGTCAATAATTTAGCGAGTTTCATGCTCGACTTCAGACGAGGTTAAAAACGGAACCTGAGAAAATCTGGATTTAATTAACACAAATTAATATTTTATCGTTTATTCTGGATCAGAGCAGCAAACGCTGCTGTCGAGCACCGCCGGGGGGGCGGCGGCGCTCTGCCCTGCTGGTACGGCGCCATGTGCTGGGGGGGCGGGGTCATGTCTTATTCATCAGAGCTGTCGCTCCTCATTAGCATATGGCGGCCGACCCAGATCAAACCCCCCCGACGGCGCTGAAGCCCAGCTGACCTCAGCGTGTCACAGCGACACGTGTTGGACGCTACACGCCAACGCCACGGCGAGGCCACGGCGGGGGGGTTAATGGGTCGCCGCCCACCGATGAGCAGACCAATAAGGTGACGCTACTGACGGCTCAGGGCAGGAACCTTGGTGGGGGGAGGGGCAAGGGAAGTGGGAGGAGCTGAAGCAGGAAGTCTCTGGATTATTATTCACATCAAAGCATCAAAGCAGCGTTGGCCGTCGCCCGTGACGACCACGCGCTCCGCTCTCACCGTGTGGTAGTTGATGATTTCCTGCAGACTTTCTCCACATTTTTCCAGGAACTCCTACGGAGACAAACGTCCGTCGTTAGGAGGAGGAGCCTTAATGGAGGTCCAGGCTGGAGCCTCCGACACCCGGAGAATCCAGGGAAACTCCACAAAACCTGGAAACATTTCCAAACCCCAGAAGGTCCAAGATCAGGGTTCCTCACCGAGATCATCTCATCCTTCTGGCAGTGCTGGGACAGGTCCCGGATCCCGCTGACGAACAGCTTGTTGGCGCCGATGTACGCCTTCCCCGCCTCGATCATCCCGCTGCAGAGCTTCACCAGCTGGGGGACAGAGAAGATCGGAGATGTGACCGTCGGTGAGGTGAGAAGAGCCTGAGGAACATCACACCAGGAACCACATGGGCGGCCCGCTCCTGTTCCCAGGAGAGCTCCACATGTGGTCCACGGGAGCCTCAGAAGGTCCAGGACGCCGGCGCCGGCGCCGATAACGACGCTGAAGATTCCCCATAAATACTTTATGTTTCTCTTCCACTGATCTGGACGTTCAATCTGCAAAATTTATCATCTCGGCATGAAGCCGGTTCCTCTTCAGGATCCCGGAGCGTTTGTGATTGGCTGGGGCCACTTTAGCCACAGGAACCTTTTGGTTCCTGGTGAAACCGGGTTTTGTCTGCGTCTGGATGCAGAGAAGCTCAGCTGTTCCCTCAGTTACCTTCTCTAACTTGGCTTCAATCTCCACCACCTCCGTCTCCACCTCCTCAATGTTGGCTCTGGAAGACAAGAGAGAAGAGCATCAGCATCATCAGGAACCAGGCGGAGCTAAAAGCCCCCCCCCTCACACACACACACACGCACACGCACACGCACACACACACACACTCACACACACGCCACGTCACAATGATCTGCCTTCTGTGGACCCTCAGCGGCCCCTCAGGGAACCTACTGTGGACCCTCAGTGGACCTTCAGGGAACCTTCTGTGGACCCTCAGTGGCCCCTCAGGGAACCTTCTGTGGCCCCTTAGGGGACTTTCTGTGGCCCCTTAGGGGACTTTCTGTGGCCCCTTAGGGGACTTTCTGTGGACCCCACCCGCTGCTAATCTCCCTGTTTTCTGGCTCTTGACACCTTCTGAGGCGCAGAGCTCAGCTGCAGGATCACTTTACACCCCCAGAACCAGAACCAGATCCAGAACCAGACCCAGGTGAAAGCTCCTCCCAGCACGTCTGACCTGAGCCAAACGGGCCAGTGAGATGCAGCATCTGTTCCAGATGTTCAGACTTTCATATGAGCCAGATGCTACCAGGAACCCCCCCAGGTGCAACCCCCCCCCCCATACCACTAAGTGCCTCAGGCCTGCAGCCACGCCAGCCGGGCCTTAAGTGGGCCGCAGAGGTCCGCGATGAGCCGGTACCACGTGTTACCACGGCGCCGGGTCGTTTGTGTGGAACAGAACGGCTCCGATGGCGAGCGTGCGGCGGCACCGCTGGTGGGGGCTGGTGGCGTGCTGACGGGGGCCTTCAGGGGGGCGGGACACGTGTCCTTCAGCCTGTAGGACACGTAGGAACCATGTGGTACCCCCCCCCCCCCCACCAGAGGACCCCCGCTGGGTCCCTTTGTTGGAATATCGATCGCTTTAGTGTCCTAATTGAGGCCGGCTGGCGCCGCTGGGGGGGGGCGGGGAGGGGGGGGGGGGTTCTTAACTGAGGTCCTGACACCCCCGCTCGCTCCCCCTCCCCCACTGCAAACACAGATGGGGGTCAGCGAGGGGCCCCCGGCGATGTCATCGACCAGCTTTAATGTAAAGATGTGGTAAATATGTCAGATCTTCTCCAGCTACTGAGCAGAAGGTCAGAAGGCTGCCTGGACCTGGACCTGGACCTGGACCTGGACCTGGCCACTGCGGGGGGGACACGGGCACAGGGGGTGGACACAGATCCAGCTCTACTGGTCTGGTCCTGGCTCCACTGGTCCGGTCCTGGTCTGGTCCTGGCTCTACTGGTCTAGTCCTGGTCTGGTCCTGGCTCTACTGGTCTGGTCCTGGTCTGGTCCTGGCTCTACTGGTCCGGTACTGGTCTGGTCTTGGCTCTACTGGTCTGGTTCTGGTCTGGCTCTACTGGTCTGGTCCTGGCTCTACTGGTCTGGTCCTGGCTCTACTGGTCTGGTCCTGCCTCTACTGGACTGGTCCTGGCTCTACTGGACTGGTCCTGGCTCTACTGGACTGGTCCTGGCTCTACTGGACTGGTCCTGGCTCTACTGGTCTGGTCCTGGCTCTACTGGTCCTGGTCCTGGCTCTACTGGTCTGGTCCTGGTCCTGGCTCTACTGGTCTGGTCCTGGCTCTACTGGTCTGGTCTCCCTGTCACCTGACAGGAAGTGATTCCCTCTGAGGTCGCCTCCTTTCATGGCTTCGTTACGTAATCAGAAAGATGAAGAACATCACATGATCCCCAGATGCTCCTCCTCCTCTGACAGGAAGCCACGCCCACATCCGGGGTCAGAACTGGCCACTAGGCGGCGCCTCGGCGGTACGGATGACATCATCGGAAACATAAATCCTTTGATCTTTTACAAGCGGCCATCCCGTGCAGTTTTCGGGAACGTGGCCAATCCCGATCGACCACAGACGTCAGGTGACCTGATGCCCCCACCAGGAGGAACCAGCAGCGTCTTCTGCTGTTGCCACGGGCAACAGCTCATGTTGCCGTCACGTTGCCTTAAAAACGGACGATTCAGTCACGTAACTTCAAGGCTCCGTTTCCCAATCAGGAATATTTTAACATTCCCAAACACAATGGCAGCTCCACCCACCCCCAGTCAAGGTGGGGGGGCAATTAGTCCGGAGAGGAGGAACCAAGGGGAAGTTACCTCAGGGGGGTATGTAACTGTGTGTGTGTGTGTGTGTGTGTGTGTGTGTGTGTGTGGTGGATCTTGGGGGGGGGGGGGGCGACACCCCAGAGGAAGGTCAGGAACCCTCCGCAGGTTTATATTAACGGAGGGTGGTCCGAGATGACGGCACGGCACAAAAATGTCAGGGAAGATATTTGGGATGAGGGACACACACACACACACACACACACACACACACACACACACACACACACACACGAGGGTCTTGAGGGGGCTGGGCTGTGATCCGGCCTGGACAATGTTCCATTGAGAGGAGGAAGACAATAAAGCCCTCTGAAGCCGCTCCGCCGCCTTTTTCCGCTCAACGCCGCCAAAGCGCCTCCGAATCGCCGATCTCGCCACAACACGCCGGCATTCTGCTGGAACACGGTGAAAACCCCCCCAGAGGCGTCCCGCTGGGCCGGGAATCCTTCCGGCATTTTTGTGGGTTCAACGTGCAGCTCGGCTCACACTAGACAGACATTCCGGCCTTTCCTGCCTCAGACCGGAGCGCCGTGGTTCCAGGAACACCGTGGCTCCAGGAGCGCCGTGGCTCCAGGAGCGCCGTGGCTCCAGGAACGCCGTGGCTCCAGGAACGCCGACACCTCCTGGATTCACCGTCCATCGGTCACGGATCCATGACGGCAGCGGGGGGACGGCACTTCCTGTCCGATGACCCTTTGATCCAATTTCTTCCTCTCTGTTTTAAAGTCTGTTTTCCCGGTTCTGAATGACATCATCACGCCACTGATAACAGACGAGCCGATGCCGCATCACTTCCTCCACCAGGTGTTTCCTGGTCTGGGACGCCCCTGATGTCGAGGCCGCCGTGACCCGTTGCCACGGTGATGACCACCAGTGACATCATCACGGAGTGTTTGTCCGGTTGTCCCGGTCCAAAGGAGTGCTGACGCGACAGAACAGGAGTAAACCAGAGAGCATGCTGGGAAAAAGGGCGACGCCTTCGTTTCCCGTCACGGATCAGAACAGTTTGGACTCCGACCGGGTCCCAGTTTCATCCCAGCAGAATCCTGAGACGGGAAGAGCCGTTTATCTAGAAAATCTGACACCAACATCACCGAACCCTCTGACCCGGCGAAGAGCAATCCGGACCAATACTGATGGATCTCCGGAGGACCCAGAACCAGAACCAGAACCAGAACCTGAGCAGCAGCTAAACTGGGAACAAGGCGCCGCAGTTGCTGGATGAACTCCAGAGAAAAACAAGCTTAATGAAAGACGGAAAACTATCACTGGACCAGTGGCACCAGTACCGGACCAGTGGCACCGGTACCGGACCAGTGGCACCCGTACTGGACCAGTGGCACCCGTACTGGACCAGTTTAGTGCTCACAGAACAAACCCAGTGACGGAACGCCGGAGTCGGCACCTTCCTCACTCCCGGGAGATTCCAGCCCTTGTTCCCAACCTGCTGGTAATAACTGACGCATTTCCTGGCCCGTCCCAGGACCCGGTTCTGGTTCAGCCTGGACCAGAAGCCAAGCCCCGCAGAGGGAGGAAGGGAAGGGGGAGAGAGGGGAGGGGGGACGGAACAAATCAGAACCAGATGCCGGGACATGTGTGATTCAGCATTTCGGAGCGGAACAAAGAGGCGTTCCTCCTCCCGGGTTCAGACAGATGTTTGTCCCGTCAGAACCGACCCGGCTACAGAACCATTCCGATAGTTCATGTCTTAAGTCATATTTGATGGATTCAGTCAATAACCTCACACACTTTGATGCTTTGATCCAGACACCAGAGGTCAGAGGTCACAGGAGCAGGAGAAAATGTTCCGGTTCTGCCGGAACGTCGGGATCCAGCTACTGAGGAAATCTGATCCCTTTTTTAAACATGTGTCTTTAAAAAAAAAGAGAGAATAGTGTGGAGCGACGACTCCGAGGAGCGTGAGCGTGAGCGCGCACGTTGACCAGAAACCGGCCTCGGTGCCGATTATCCAGAGTTCAGTGAGAAATTCCATCATCATTCCGGCCGCTTTTCCACAGCGTCGACACCGAATCCTGCTATTAGCAGGAATGACGAGCCGATAATTGCTGATCCGGGAGGAGAACCGGGTCTGGTTCCACCAGCGGTTCCTTCAGAACGTCTGACGTCGCAGTTCTCAGGTGTGTGTGTGTGTGTGTGTGTGAATGATGTCATCCTTTCGTGTTGACCCCCTCACACACACACACACACACACACACACACACACACACACACACTTAAAGTCAGACTGAGGTTCTTTGGACGTCCTGTGAGACGGAGAGCAGACAGGAAGTGAGCGATCAGCTGACTGACTCAGACGCCACACACACACACACACACACACACACACACACACACACACACACGTCGGTGTTGAGGTCGTTCCGACACCCCCTTCAGGTGCCCCCGCTGATGTTAGCGTGCTACCTTTAGCCGTTGTTGCTAATCACAGGCTGCATATCTCAGTATCTCGTTAAGCCTCCAGGTGATCAATGTGGGCCAATCCCTGATTAGGACGCCGCCCCTTAATCCCCCCCCCCACTTTCATTACCTGGAGCTGTTGCTTCCATCCCGCCCAGGCCCGGCGGGGGGGGGTGCCGATACGACACCGGAGCGGGTCCACATCCCGACCCTGAACAGAAGGTCCGCTGACGCAGATGCAAGAGGGAAGGAGGTCAGTCGGAAATGGAGCAGAAGCAACGAGACGCTCCGCCCGGAGGGGAGCGCTCGGAGCGGCGAGCAGCTGGAGACGCTCAAACGACCCCGGAAACGTGGGAGCGGCGGGAACTTCAGGAGTCAGACGCTAATGTTAGCATGTGCTCTTCTGTTAGCTCCTGTTAGCCAGACATCATCATCTGACTGTCACAAGTGTATATTCCACTCACACACACACACACACACACACTCACACACACACACACACACACACACACACACACACACACACACACACACACACACACACCTGGATCCTCGTGGATCTCCTCTAATGTCTCAAACATCAACGCGTTGCTTCACGCAACCGTGTCCAGCGAGGGCGTGGGGGCGTGGCCAAAAGCACAGCAGGACGCTTTAGTTCTTGGAACCAACGTGGATGGTTCCTTTCAACCTTGTTGCGTAACGTTGCTGCTGGCAGCTCCACGGGAAAGAAGCGGACCAGTCGGGAAAACCGGGACACGGGAAGAACTTTTCCTCTTAGCGTTAGCACGCCGCCACTCTCGCCACTTAGCATAAGAAGGGAGGAAGATGGAGGTTGGGGAGAAGGTCGACGGCCCAGCTCCTCAGACGGTCCAACCCGGCTGCTGGATCTCAGAACCACGTTCACCCAAGAGACCAGTGAAAGTGGCTCCAACCGACGGAACCGATCCATCAGCAGCAGCTGGATCAGCCAGAAAACGACCACGTGGAGCGACCTGCTGACCCGGAAGCACCACACCTGAGACCAGTGTCCCCGGTGTCCCCGGTCCTGACCGACCCAGGAATGTTTGTAACTCCAGTCCAGAACCACAACAGTCCAGATGAAGGAAAACTCCAGAACTTTGGAAGTTCAACCAAACACAAATTAATGTCACGAATCACGAGAGCAAAAGTTTAAGCAACAGCTGCAGTTCGGGTCGACACCGTCTGAGCAGAACCAGAAGAACCTCAATCATCCTGGAACACTGATGACCTTTGTTATGAAAAGTTTTAAAGATGACGGTTCCGAATGTCGAATGTTGCCCAGAAGGAATCTGTCCAAATGGAGGAAAACCAGAAGATCCCAAAACTCTCAGATAAAAAGAACCGTTTTAACCAGTTCGGACCCAGTTCGGACCCAGTTCGGGAGTTTGCACAAACACCCAATAATCGGCCTATTTCTGCAACACGGACACGTTTAAGGGATTAATCCCATAATCCCGCTCACATTTGGGTGACCCGGAGCGGGAGGCTCCTGGGAAGCGGCGGCCGGGGACGCGCAGTTAACGGCGGCGCACACGCCTCCATGTTCTTACCTAAAACGGGGGGAATCTTTCACACATTCCTCAAAATCCACCGTCATCGTGGGCCAGAGAGCTCGCTACGTTGTCGTGGACTAAAATCCCGGTCTCATGTCCCGGGTGGAGTGGAGCAGAGGCAGAAGTGGATCCAAGGCGGGGGCGCACCGTCCGGCTCTGACTCTGCGGCTCCGGCGGCTCCAGCAGCGGATCCGTCTGAGCTTCAGGCCCGCTCCCAGGCTCCGGAGCTCCGCGCCTGTGCTGCATTCACGGGCCCCCGCGGGGCTCGGAAATTTACCACTCAGGATACTCGACCTCTCCTCTTGTTGTGTTCGTGTTCGACTTCAAACGTTTGTTTTTGTGTGGTTTCGTGTGCCGCAATTATAGCCAATTATTATAATTAATTAACTCACTTGTGTTGAAACATCTGAATAAGCATCCCTGCATGAAATACACACAACGACAGCAAAGTCCCCCGCCAATGCATTTCATGGCGTTTTATAGTTTAACGTTGCTTTTTTACATTTCATTGCTTTTTTTTACTACTGATTATAGGATGTGATGTGGAAGTTCGTGACTGTAACCCTGAAAGATTTGCTTTCAATCACATGAGCAGCTTAATTAATGTCGAGTGGTCATATTTCCGATAGCCATTGAACGCAACACGCTTGACGTCACGTTCTGCTTTCTTTGAATGAACGTGATTTTTCTTCCGATCAGATTAATTTTCTAACTTTTCTGCTGAATATCACGTCTAAAGAGACGAGGCACATTCAGCTGCTGCACCTTCATCGTGATGATGAGGAGCCTCAGGTTTGATGATGCAATAATAGAAATAATGGGATATTTTTCCCTTTCTGTCAGCTGACATGAAAAATCACCATTTCAGCTCGTTTAGTCATTAAGTCCAAATAAGTCCAAGATATTTGCACATTTTAAATTAGTTTTTGACTTCTAAACAGGAAGCACGTTCATCAAATGAAGCATACAAATTTTTGAATGATGAATGTCTGAGGAACTTTGAACATTTAAAACTCTTGATTGTATAAGACGCTATATAAATAAAGATTGATTTGATTTGATTTGATTCCCGACTGAAGACCCGAGAAAAGGTTCCACCCTGGAGAGATAAACCATTTATCACATGGCTGCAACACAAACACTTGATAACGGGCCTATTTGCACCGACAGGTTGTACAGAAGTACAGAAGGCTTCAAATCTCTGATAAAGGCTGAAATAAAGGAGCTTAATTCTTCACGTTTTAGTCATTTACAGAAAACTGAAACGTTGTGCTTGTGATTGCAGACAATACTGATGAGGAAAAAATGTCCTTTTGTGTGATTAATGGATGTTTGGGACAGTAAATTAAATTAAATAAAAAAAACCTTCAGATTCACGAGTTTAATGGAAATATAATCGACTCTTTAACGTGGACGGATGAAGTGTTGGCGCCGCCTAGTGGCCACGACGCAGCGGTGCAGAACTCAAACTTCTGAGCATCCGGACTGAAACAGGCAGGAAACATGAGGCACCGCTGCATCACGTGCTGAGAGTGTGACGCTCTGGGACATGCTGAGGCTTCAGAACACGAGGACGAGGACCAGCACCAGCACCAGCACCAGCACCAGCACCAGCACCAGCACCAGCACCAGCACCAGCACCAATAACCAGGACCAGCACCAGGACCACTGCCCCTCAGGGTGGAGCCTCCTGCCCGTCAGCAGTCGTGGTTCTGACGGTGGAGGTCTCAGGGCCCAGCAATTTCCATTAGTGACTGTGTGTGTGTGTGTGTGTGTGTGTGTGTGTGTGTGTGTGTGTGTGTGTGTGGTGTGTGTGTGTGTGTGTGCTACTTAAGTGCTTTATCAATAAAGTTTGAGTCACACCACACCAGGTGAGGAAGGACCTGAAGAAGAACAGGGCCAGGAAAGCGACGGGTCCGGATGGCATCGGCTCCAGGCTCCTGAAGTCCTGCACAGACCAGCTGTGGGATCTTCAGTCACATGTTCAACCTGAGCCTGAAGCTGGGGAGACGGGACGATGCAGGACGTCTTCACAGCTGTGGAAGACGTCCTGCATCGTCCCGGTGCCGAAGACACGTCACCCCGAGGAGCTCAGCAGCTACAGGCCGGTGGCTCTGACCTCTCACCTGATGAAGACGCTGGAGAGGCTCGTCCTCGCCCACCTGCGTCCCCTGGTGAGCTCCTTCATGGACCCATTCTCCTACCAGCCGAGCATCGGGGTGGACGACGCCGTCACCTCCCTCACCCACCTGGAGGAGGCTGGAAGCACCGTGAGGATCATGTTGTGAGGATCAGCATCCAGCCCAGGCTGCTGGGGGACCAGCTGCAGGTAGCTGGGGTGGACCCCCACCTCACAACATGATCCTGGACCACCTCACAACATGATCCTGGACCACCTCACCAAGGGCTCCCAGTCAGACCGGCTCCTCTGCAGCACCGGTGTCCCGCAGGGAACGGTTCTGGCTCCTCTCCTGTTCACCCTCAACACCACGGACTCACACAGTTCATCTTCATGTCACCTCCAGAACTTCTCTGAGGACTCTGCTGCTGTCGGCCTCATCACTGATGGGGACGATATGGAGTACAGGGAACTTATTCAGGACTTGGTGGACTGGAGCCTGAGGAACAACCTCCAGATCAACGCTGGCAAAACCAAGGAGCTGGTGGTGGATCTCCTCAGGCGTAACACCCCCCCCCCCCACCGGTGAACGTCCTGGGAACGGATGTTGACGTGGTGGAGTCCTCCAAGTACCTGGGTGTTCACCTAAACAAGAACCTGGACTGGACACACGGGCAGCAGCAGACTGTTCCTGCTCAGGAGGCTGAGGTCTTTGGGAGTGCAGGGACATGTCCTGAGGACTTTATGACTCTGGTAGGATCAGCCATCTTCTATGGGCTTGTCTGCTGGTCCAGTAGCATCACGGACAGGGACAGGAAGAGGATGGACAGACTGGTGAGGAGGGCCAGCTCTGTCCTGGGACGTCCCCTGGACAGGGACAGGAGGAGGATGGACAGGCTGGTGAGGAGGGCCAGCTCTGTCCTGGGACGTCCCCTGGACTCAGTGGAGGTGGTGGGAAATGGGAGGATGATGGCTCAGCTGTCCTCCATGTTGAACAACACGTCCCCCCCCTACAGGACACCCTGACTCCACCCTCGCTGTGTGAAGGAGGGGTATCGCAGATCTTTAATATTATATATTCTGATGTGTATATTGTATTCACCCTCTGTACTTGTACAGGTACACAGAGGCTGAGTATCCATTTACCTGGATTATTGTAAATATACATCCTCTTTGTATATTCCACTCCTCCCGGATCAGCACTGTAAATTTCCCCGTGTGGGACAATAAAGGATCTGAATCTGAATCTGAATCTTGAATTTCTTCCTCTATTTCAAGGAAAAGTCTGAATTTTTTTTACATTTTTGTTCATTTCTAATGATGCTGAATATTACAGCGACTCACTCAAACGTCTGAGTGAAAGGAAACGATGAAACTTCCTCTTGTTCAAGTGTCAAAACACCTTCAAAGCTCCACTTTGAGTCATGTAACTAAAAAATACACCTACGGAGTGAACATGCTTCTCACACACACACACACACACACACACACACACACACACACACACACACACACACACACACGTGCACACACACACACACAACACACACACACACCACACACACACACACACACACACACACACACACACCCCGCCCCCTTGAAGCTACACATGCCCCAAAACAGGAAATTAAAGACCTGAGCGACGAGTCTCAGACCGACTTCGTTCTGAGAGATGAGCTGAAGAACAACCAGAACCTTTCACGGAACCAACCTTCGAGTTTTGAGAACAAAATCCAGTAAGTGTGTTTCTGTATTTTGCCTCTTAGATCCAGAGTTTAGAGTTTGTGAAGCTTCTTGAGATTCATGTTGAGAGGGAACGCCGAACTTTTTAGAGACACTTAAGAGTAAAAAGACCCAAGGTGGTTCTCTCTGTCAACTGGACTGGGTTTCTTCTCTTGAAGACGTTTCGCCTTCTATCCAGGAGGCTTCTTCAGTTCTGAAATCGCTGGGGAGAGAGCTAGAAAATATAGCCGCTGTGGACCATCTGCATGCTAATGATCCGGGTGGTCACCTGAGAGTCGTTAGCAGGGTCGTTGGTCGGGTCGTTCACCTCGTTCCTGTCTCCCCTTTGTCTGCTGGACCAAGAGAAGAACCCCAGTCCAGTTGACAGAGAAAACTGCCTTGGATACAATGATCTGGATGAGCTCAGAGTTTCCAGAAGCAGCAGCGTGTGGGTGCGTGGAGGCGGCGTTCCCCTCGGACACGTTTCTAGAGCTCACGTGTTCAGAATCGGCGGCTTCTCACCGAGGAGCCGAGGTTCTCACGCGGATCCCTCATCTTAGTTAAGCATCACGACGGTTCGCGCGTCAATAATCTGTGGAACCAAAATAGTCGCCCGCAGTCGGGGCTAAAACGGTTGTTGTTGCTATGGTTACAGAGCCATGAACTGCAGCGTCACCGCAGCGGACTACCAGGTCTACCTCTTCCCGGCGGTCTACGTGCTGGCCTTGGTCGTGGGTCTTCCCGGGAACGTGGTGGTCCTGGTGGCCTTCAGCTGCCGGGCGGCCTCCCGCACGGCCTTCAGCGTCTACATCAGCAGCCTGGCGCTGGCCGACCTCCTCATCCTCGGCACGCTGCCCTTCAGAATCCACTACCACCTCAACGGGAACAACTGGGTGTTCGGCGACGTCTCCTGCCGCCTCTCCGGGATCCTGTTCCACGCCAACATCTACCTGAGCATCTGCTTCATGACCTGCATCTGCGTGGACCGCTACGTGGCCACGCTGCACCCCCACGCCTACCTGCGGCTGCAGAGCGCCTGGTGCGCCATGGTCGTCAGCGCGGCGCTCTGGTGCGCCGTGGGCGTGGCCATGCTGGTCTTCATCCTCATGGGGCCTCTGGAGACCAACAGGGTCCGACCGGGAAACCACCTGTGCTTCGAGAACTTCGCCAAGACGGAGTGGACCTCGCGCCTGGCGGCGTACAGCTTCCTGTGTCTGACCTTCGGCTCCCTGCTGCCGTCCGCCATCATCCTGGTGTGCTACCCGCTGGCGGCGAGGCGCATCTCCGCCATCAAGACGAAAACGGCGGCGAAGGCGGTGAAGGTCATCTACGCCATCCTGGCCATCACGCTGCTCTGCTTCATGCCCAACCACGTGGTCTACCTGCTGCACCTGCTGGGACGCATGGAGGTCATCCAGAACTGCGCCGCCATCAACGCCATCTACCACGCCCGGCGGGTCACCATGGCGCTGGTCACCCTCAACACCTGCATGGACCCCCTGCTGTACTACGTCACCACCAGCCACTGCAACTGGAAGAGCTGGAGGCTGAGGTCATGGCTGGGGGACCGCGCCAGGAGGCACCGCGGCATTTACGTCATCAACGCCACGTGATGCCAGCGCGCCCGCCTGCGCCCCAGGAACCACCCTCACCATGAAGTCTTAATGACCATCTCAGACATCAGAGGTTCTACAAAAGCTTTTATTCAAACAGGGTTTTCAGTGTTGGGGGTTGTTGGTTCTGTTGGGTCAGCAGAGGCCAGCAGGAAGTCCCTTCTTCAGCAGCGTGGACAGGAAGCTGCCCAGATCCTCGTCCTGGAAGCAGATCCACAGTCTGAGATCAGGACTTCGCTCACGCTTCCTCATTTTCACGCAGCAGCTGCAGATTTTGCGACCCTCCTTTATGTGCTTTAGTGATTTTTAGAATCTGATTTTCCACATGAGAAATGAAGCTAATCGTGAAAAACGTTTGCTGCCCCTGAGCCTGAACGGGTTCCTGTTGTTGTGCGTTTGTGTCACTGCTGATGTCGCTTGTGTGTCTGTGAGACTTCAGATTAAAAACATGAGACGTTGCTGAAGGTGAAGAGCTTTTGTTGTGCAGGAAGTTGCGAAGCCACATAAACCGCTCGGCTGCACAGCTCTGACATAACCCACGCGCTCACTTTCATTTCTGTGTGTGTGTGTGTGGGGTGGGGGGGGGGATTCCGACCTGCTTGCTGCATGCGTCACGTGCTCCATCCAACATGTGACCCTGAACACACCTCTACCTGTGGCCCCAGAACACCAACAAGACATCGAAGAGAGGAACAGCGACCTCTAGCGGCAGCAGCGCGGCTGCGCAGCGAACGGTTCTCACCTGGTAGCTCCATGACAACAGCAGCACCTTCATGCTGGCGTCCTCAGCAGACGAGGACACTTTGACAACGATGGACTCCACCATGACCGTTCCATCGGGGAGGTGCTGGACGGTGTAACCCTTCAACACGCTGAAGCAAAGAGAAGAAGCGTCAACAGGGGAACCAGTGACACCAGCAGATGTATCCTCCCCCTCCCAGTAGCACCAGTAGCACCTCTTCAGGTGTGTGTAGACGCGGTGCAGCGTGTCGTTATCACTGTGGGGGTCCTGCAGGTGGACTCGGCAGGTGAAGCGTAGCTGGTGCTCGTTGAGTCCGAGCTCCTTCAGCGCCTGCTCCGAGGACACCAACCTCAGGCTCTGATGGAGAGACCAGACAGGAGGTGACGGCAGGCTCCAGCGTTCCTGACCAATGAGCGGATCAAACCTACGTTTTCCTTCATAATCAGGGTTCCGTGCATGGCGCGAGGCTTTTTGGGATCAGGAAGAGGCCCTGAAAGACAGGAATGAAGTCACCACATGTGAAGGACCGCCCACCCGGTGTTATAAAGGACCGCCACCCGGTGTTATAAAGGACCGCCCACCCGGTGTTATAAAGGACCGCCCACCTGGTGTTAAGAAAGGACCACCCACCTGGTGTTAAGAAAGGACCGCCCACCCGGTGTCAATGAAGGACCGCCCACCCGGTGTTATAAAGGACCACCCACCCAGTGTCAATGAAGGACCGCCCACTCAGTATATGAAGGACCGCCCACCCGGTGTCAATGAAGAACCGCCCACCTGGTGTTAAGAAAGGACCGCCCACCCGGTGTTAAGAAAGGACCGCCCACCCGGTGTTAATAAAGGACCGCCACCCGGTGTCAATGAAGGACCGCCCACCCGGTGTTAATAAAGGACCGCCCACCCGGTGTTAATGAAGGACCGCCCACTCGGTGGATGAAGGACCGCCCACCCAGTGTCAATGAAGGACCGCCCACTCGGTATATGAAGGACCGCCTACTCGGTGGATGAAGGACCGCCCCCAGCCCAGTCACTCTAAATGCACCTCCGAGCACCATCTCCCTCTTCAGCAGGTTGAGCGAGATGTCCACGGGAACGCTGGGATTGGTGGTTACTGTCACCGTCTCTCCGTTGGCCGGCATGTAACAGTCGATATCTGTCGGGAAGGTTGGGATTAGATCACGAGGCTCGTCAGTGGGATTCACATTCGCGATTGACGCCGCACGCACTGAACTCCTGCTCGATCTTCCCCTTCAGGAACTCCATCTTGGCCGCCTCCCCGTGGACCAGCAGCATGTTGCGAGGCTCCGCCATGCGGATCAGCTGCATGATGCCTTTGGCGTCGGCGTGGGCGCTGAAGGACATGTACTCCACCTGCAGCTTCACGTCCAGCTGAAAAACACGTCTGGAGCGTTAGTCTGATGCTCCTCCCGGGGAACCGAACTTGGACCTTCATCTTCTGCAGCCTACGACTGCTTCACTCTCTGATTTGAACTGGTTCAGATGATCCCAGAAGGATCCTGGAGGTTCTAAACTGGAGCGATGGTCCCTAAAGGTCTTACTGTTGCTCTTCCTTCCATCTCCAGTTTCCTCTGGCCGTTCAGGATCTTGTGTCCGATGGTTCCTTGGACGCAGTAACCCGGCATGATGACCTGGAAGAACCAGAGGTGTTGTTGCTGTGACAACGAGGCCCCCACCCCCGGGGGGCAGAACTCACCATGTTCTTCTCATTCCCAGCCCACTTCTTGAAGATCTGCAGAGACTGACCGGCGTGCAGCATACCTGGCGTGGCGAAGACCACCTGAAAGCACAATGACCTCAACGTCTGGCGTTGGTGTGTTTGGATGGACTGTGGGGGGGGGGGGGGGTACCATGGGGCCGGGGTTGTCAGCATAGGAGCGGTCGAAGGCCTTGATGTGTTTAAACTCAAACATGTTCCTCTGCACGAAGGTTTTTCGGATCTTCTGGTTGGTCCACGTGATGAAGAGCTTGTAGTAATGGTTCGCTTTCTCCGTCAGCCCGGTGGAGAAGTAGATGGGGGCCTTCAGGTTCATCCTCTCCCTGTTGGTGGAGGAAACCAGTGAGCATCTTGCTCTTCTGTCCCGGTCTTTAATTCAGTAGAAGAAGAAGAAGAAACTACCAAAAGGTTTCCAACAGGATGCAGAGTTCTTGTGCTCTTCCCAGAGCGAAAACTGGAATCAGAACCTGCAATGAAGAATAAACCCAAGATTCTTCTCCTGCTGGTGCGGCCCCACAGGTGGGGCCCCACAGGTGCAGCCCCACGGGTGCGGCCCCACAGGTGCGGCCCCACAGGTGTGGGTCCACAGGTGTGGCCCAGGTGCGGCTCCACAGGCGCGGCCCCACATGTGCGGCCCCACAGGTGCGGCTCCACAGGTGCGGCTCCACAGGTGCGGCCCCACAGGTGCGGCTCCACAGGTGCGGCTCCACAGGTGCGGCCCCACAGGTGCGGCCCCACAGGTGCGGCTCCACAGGTGCGGCCCCACAGGTGCGGCTCCACAGGTGCGGCTCCACAGGTGCGGCTCCACAGGTGCGGCCCCACAGGTGCGGCCCCACAGGTGTGGGTCCACAGGTGTGGCCCAGGTGCGGCTCCACAGGCGCGGCCCCACATGTGCGGCCCCACAGGTGCGGCCCCACAGGTGCGGCCCCACATGTGCGGCCCCACAGGTGCGGCCCCACATGTGCGGCCCCACAGGTGCGGCCCCACAGGTGTGGCAGCTCTTACCTTCCCCCCTCGCTCTATGCTCTCGTGCACCTTCTTCAGGAAGTCCCTCTCCCTGCACCTCTTGGAGTCCCGGATGGTTGTGGCGTACGTGGATTCGGAGATGAGGATGTCGGGACGACACTTATCGATCCACGCCGCCCTGCATCGGGCGAGGAGGACGTCAGCGCGCGGACGCACGGGAAAGGACGGGAACTGAAACACGTCTTACCCTAAATGCCTGTCGGGCGTCATGTTATAGTCTCCCTGAAAGCAAACAGACTGTTAACAGGTGTCGTCCTCAGTTCAGGTGAACGTCTGAGGAGCTTCAGCCCTGGTCCAACTTTTCCCTCATTAACAGATCAATTCTTCACCAATGAAGCTGCTTCAGATGAAGGACAGAAGAGCGTCACACGCCCGTTTCTACTCACAGTGTAGACGACCGACTCTGAGCCCACTTTAATCTGGACCATGGCGGCTCCCAGGACGTGTCCTGCGTAATACGCCTTGATCTCCAGCTCGTCGTCCACCTGCCGGCGACATCGGCCCGACTGAGCGTCAGAGACGAGAGCAGCGGCTCCTGCAGCCGTGCTAACGAAGCTAAAGCTCACCTGCACCGTTTGGTGGAGGTTCAGAGGAACCACTTTCTTCATGCAGTCTTTGATCATCTGTGAGGTGAAGAAGTTGGTTTCTCCCTTTTTGTCAACAGTGATCTTCCGGAAGTCCTCCAGCAGGATGGGGCAGATGGCCTTGGTGGGGTGGGTCATGTAGATGGGCCCGTCGTAGCCCACCATCTCACTCATGAAGGGCAGCGCGCCGCAGTGGTCCAGGTGGAAATGGCTGGGAACGGTCCAGGAGAAGCCGGGTCAGGGTCAGGTGGAGGACGAGCAACGGGCCGACAGTGACGAATGTGACAGCAACGAACCTGATGATCACGCAATCCAGAAACTCCGTCAGGCGGCCGTTCTGCGTGACGTAGGAAAAATCCGGGAAGCGTCTCTGCGACGTGAGAACCAGAGTGAGCTGAATTCCATCACATCACTCCCGTAAAACTAGACATCTTACATCATCGTTGTATCCCATGTGCATGCCACAGTCGAGCATGATGTTTTTGCCTCCGATGGACACCAGGATGCAGCTGCGGCCGACGTCCTGTCCGGCACCTGCGGAGGGACCCTGAACGTTACACGCCTGACAGGGGTTAGCTTCGCTAGCTAACAGCGGGAAACCTCTCACACAAAATCAAGTTACATCCTGGTTTTGGGGGCTCGAGTGAGAGAAAGACACGTTATTGTCGCTGAATTCGCCAGCGGGGACAATAAAAACACGTTAAAGTATTTGAAATGTTTACACGCGCATCGTTGAGAGGGGTTAGCTGCTGCTGCTACTCACCCAGCGGCGTCACCTTAATTTCGGGCATGTTTTCTCAGAGTTTCGGAGTATTACACCTCACTAAAGCGGTGACAATCAAATACCCGCCGTTTATAATGAAATATGCCTTTTGGAGTTTGCAAACATGCGGACCATTTCGCACAGAGGCGTTCTTTTCTAATTTTGGGACAAACGGTAGTACTACCCAATAACATCCGGGAACCCCTTTCAAAATAAAATCCCATTTTCAACTCGCATCGTCAGCGTTGGATAGGTTTGATGGTTTAGATCAAGGCTATAAAATTAAGATACTCACGTTGATAGAATGAAGTAAAGAGAAAATATATTACGGTCCAGTTACGTCACCCCAGAGACTTTCTTCATTTTCGTCTTGCACGATCCTTTTTAAATATCTAATTTTTTTGCACGCTGTTGGCGTCCATAGCAACACTAAAACCACGGGGAACCGATGATGGCTCGTCATTCACATTATCCTCCACTATCCCCTAATGCTCACTCATAAATAGCTGAGGATAAATAAACACACCAATCAATCCGACACGTTTATAAAATGTGCATTGTATATGATATTTTCTTCTTTAATTTAATCCCAACTTGTTTTCGTCTACGTTGCCGAAACGCTGCATTCTCGGGGTTAGTTATTGCTTGGTCGTCCTGTCGTCATAGTAACGGCGGTCCAACGCTTCTTCCACCGATACCTTTATTATGAAGGCCCAACTTCCGGTCTACACCGGAAAGTCTGCGCAGAAGCGCCGGATTAAAACCGGAAATACCTGCCGGTCCGCACAGACTGATACTGACGCGCGTTTCGTTCTACTTTTACGTTTTCCTTGTTGTAATTGTCGTCTCTTGATTAAATGTTCGCATGTCGTTAGTAACGTGCGCTCATCAAACCTTTTCCTCGTTATTCGTCAGCGCTTCCTGGTAGAGAATCATGGCTGCTCCTGAAGCGGATCCACAGGATCACAGGTTCTCCCTGCAGGAGGTTCTGGACTCTTTCAAACTGTGTTTGTCCGAAAATAAAGAAGTGTATCTGGAGCACTACGTATCTGGCTGGCGAGGCCTTGTTAAGTAAGAGATGAACCCATAATTACTGCTTAATGAACCATCTAAATACGGACATTAGAGAAGTTTGGCTTTGCTTATGGCGCCGTGTGATGCATTTTCTGCTGCCCTGACATGTTTTCATCTGCCGCAGGTTCCTCAACAGTTTGGGGAGCGTGTTTGGATTCATTTCCAAAGATGCTGTGGGTAAAATAAATATCCTGGAGGGATACCTGGAGGGAGACAACAGTTCCCAGTACGCCACCATCCAACTGATGGTGAAGTATGAGCTGGACAACCAACTGGTGGACCTGACCAAGAGGGGGAACCACCCAGAGTCGGGCTGCCGGACCCTCCTGAGGCTGCACCGTGCGCTGCGCTGGTTGGAGCTCTTCCTGGAGCGTCTGCGCGTCAGCGGCCAGGACGAAAAGACATCGGTGATGTGTGCGGACGCCTACAACCAGTCCCTGTCCCAGCATCACCCCTGGGTGGTGCGGAAGGCGGCGGGCCTGGCGTTCTGCGTGCTCCCGGGGCGCGAGGCCTTCTTCCAGGTGATGAACGTGGGTTCGGCGGAGCAGGTGGTGTCGGTGCTGGGGGAGGCGGTGCCGCTCATCTCGGAGGTGTACCAGATCACCGAGACGCTCTACGCCGAGCAGCAGCTGCTCCAGCTGCCCTAGGGCAAAACGCTGTCAACAACAACAACCTCGGAGTTCTGTGGATTTATTCACGTCTCATCATGATGGAGGGAACAACTACGGGACCAAGACCTGGAGAATCAGTTTCCAGGTCCCTAAATCTTTGATCTGGCCGCACCTTTGATCTTCCACTGGTTTAATATTCAAAACCTTGATTAGCATTAAAACCACTGTTAATAATAAACCTGTACGTGTTGAAGTTGAGGGTTTACACCTCCAATTTCCCATAATTCCCAATCTGGGCTGGTTGGGTTCAGGAAGGGAGAGAATATTTACAGTCAAATGATGTTTAACGTGATTTGTGTGTAATCCGTCTGCTGTACGCTGGTGATCAATAAACGTGTGATGTAGCTGATTTTAGCTGTATTGATCACAGCTGCATCTTCATTCAAGAACGGCTGTTTCACAGAACGTTTTATTTTTCCGGCCACACAGAAACGGCAGCGAACGTCTCAGGACACGGTCCTGGAGCTGAAACTGTTCCTTCAAAATGAACTGAAGCCTGGAAATGAGCCGCGAACCCAAGAAGTCAGATAATAAAATAGAAAACACTGCAAAGAAAGGTCAGGATCAAACAGACGGGCTCGGAGCTCCGCAGGACTTCAGCCGCCAACGCAAAAGCCAAATATAAACAAACTCAGCCGTTTCAGTCCAGCTCCTCCAGGTCGTTCATGTCCAGTTTCTTAATTTTCCTGTCTGAGAAGAAGAAACACGTTAAACTCTTCGAAGGCGGCGTTCCGACACGGAGGACTTGCTTCACACAACTCACTGAAGTGGAGTTCGATCTGCTCGATGATGTCCATGCTGCGCTGGCTGTCCACCAGGTTGACGGCGAACCCTCGTTTCCCGAAGCGTCCCGCGCGGCCGATCCGGTGAAGGTACGTGTCGTTGTCGGCCTGCCCGGCTAAATCCACCGGCAGGTCAAAGTTGACCACAAGGGTCACCTGTTCCACATCGATTCCTGCCAAGAGCCGACGCCACAACCCGGGTTAGCGGTGGTTTTCCCAGGACCCCAGTCCTCCCAGTCCTCCCAGTTACCGGCTCACCTCTGGAGCAGACGTTGGTGGTCACCAGAACCTTCTCCTTTCCCTGCCTGTAGCGTTCGATGACGGCGGCTCTCTGCTCCACCGTCATTTCCCCGCTCAACACCCCCACCTGGTGGCCTTCCTTGGTCATGCTTTCAGCCAGCCACGAGGCCATCCTGCGCGTCTGAATACATGATTCTGGGCTTCAGGTTCACTCAGAATCCTACTACAATCCCTCAGATTAACGGGAATGTTCACGTCTGTCGCTGAAGCTGGTTTCATTCCGGCCAGATGCCGTTTATGCTGCCTCGGCTCGACTTCACTGACATCTGGGAGGTAATTGGTCAATGGGAAAAGGTTCCATGCTAATGAGCAGGAAGGGTTAGCGCCACCGTGCAGCGAGGATACGGGCAGATCAATAAGTCTACTCCCTCGGTCACATCATTCATCACATCTCGGTCACCGTTACCCTGAGTTTTGACGTTTTAAATTAAAACTGGATCCAAAGTGGGAAGGTGTTGCGGTTGCCGGGAGCGCCGGAGCAGCTCGGCCGATTTACCTTGCAGAAGACGATGGTCTGTGCGATGGTCAGGCAGCCGTACAGGTTACACAGCGCCGCAAACTTCTCCTCCTTGTCCTTACAGACCATGTAGAACTGCCTGATGTTGTCCAGAGTCTCCTCCTCTCGCTTCAGCCGGATGATGTTGGGATTGGGAATGATCTTCTCTGCAAAACTCCACACCGAGTCCTCGAAGGTGGCGGAGAAGAAGAGCATCTGACACTCCTTGGGCAGCAGTCTAAGAGGAGGAGGAGGAAGAGGAGAAGAGTAGCCCGGGCACAGCTGGGAAGGCGGCAGAACCCACCTCTGGATGCGGATGCTCTGGTCCCGGTGGCCCTGCATGGCGATCATCACATCGGCCTCGTCCAGCACAAACATGGAGATCCTCTTGGGGTCGATGGCCTTCCTCTTGGTGCACCAGTCGTAGACGGTGCCGGGCGTCCCGATGACGATCTGCTCCTCCACCTTGGTTCCTTTCTCCACTGAAAGAACACAGACCGGCTCAAAACCCCCGACTGTGACAGGAAACCCTTCCGAGCCGACGTTTACGGAGCGCCACGCACTTCGGTTGCCCCGGACGGCGTAGACCAGCTTGACGTTGGAGCAGAACTTCCCCATCTGCTCGACGACCTGGCCGATCTGCAAGGCCAGCTCGTACGTGGGCGCGATGCACAGGCACTGGAAGGACAAGAGTGGTCACTGGCGAACACGGCGCCGGGCCCGCGCCTGCGGCACGGACGGCGCGGCGCCTACCTGAGGCCACGCGTGGGCCGGGTTGGCGTTGCTGAGCATGGCCAGGCAGAAGGCGGCGGTCTTGCCGGTGCCGGACTGCGACTGGGCGATCAGGTTCTGAGGCCTGGAGCCAGAGAAGAGAATTCACGCACCGTTCCGCCTTTGATGTTGCCGAGAGGGAACAGGAACTCACGGGTGCGCCAGCATCAGGGGCAGAGCGTTCTCCTGGATCCCAGAAGGTCTGTTGAAGCCCATCTGATAGACCCCGTTCAGCAGGTCCGCTTTCCTGCCCAACACAGCCGGTTCAGCCACAGGTGGAGAGGAGAAGAGAGGCAGAAAGGAGGAAACTCACAATCGGAGCTCCTCAAAGGACTTGACCGAGTACAGAGGAGAGTTCGGGTCCCGCTGCTGAACCTCCACCCGGTTCCTGTTCAGAACCAGGGAATGGCGGATCAGCTTGTTGAGCAGGGACTGCTGGGCCAGGTCCACCCTGTCCCCCTGCTGGAGCCAGCCTTCATCGTCAGACCCTCCCGCGTCGGTGTTACCTGTGCAGGTGCGGTCAGAATTAAGGAGTCGCCAGGATGCGACCGAACCGACCCAGAACTAACGTGAAGGCGGAATTAAATCAAGTGCATCTACCGTTGATGTCGGCTCTCCTGGCGCTCCGCCGTCGCTCCACTTTCTTTGAAGTATCAAAGCGGACAGAGAGAAAACTTTCCCACTTTAATGATCAAAGTAGCGAACCCAACATCAACTTTACCGACAGTGCGCGTGAGCTCGGAAGCTAGGTAGCACAGCAAGCTAACGCCCACCGAGAGCGTTTGATTGCGGTCAGAAAAGCCATTTTATCCTACCTGTGGGGCCGGTGCCGAGGCCACCTGCATGTCCACGGAAGTCGCCCACGAAGCTTCCATCATTCTCTAAACGTGAACTTTGTCGTTCTTTCGGCAACAACTCTTAAATTGCCAAAAAGTTTGATGACAGCGTGATGGACGCGCGTCAAATGAAGATTCCACGCGCCGCCGCTGCCTGACCCCGCTGCACCGCGCGACACCCCCGGTGTTACCTTCAATTAAATGGGAAATGTCACCATTTGTACTCGCGCCTGAACCCCCACCGGATGAACAATCCGGAAAATCAAGACCTGTTCGTTCAATCAATCACACAAATAACCTTTATATACGTTCTTCCCAGTGAAGGCGGCACGCGGCAGCGGCGAGCTGTGAAACGAGGTGGGTTATTTCTTAATGTGGAAGTTTCGGGAGAGCAGTGAAAGCAGCATCCCCACCCTGCTGAGCCAGCTCCCGGTAGCGGCACGTGATAAACAAACTGGGCCGCTTGTGATCGCTCAGCGTTTAAAGTGAACATTTATCATCAGTTATTTTCGAACCCTCTGTTTTTAAACACTTACCAGATCCCACGATGGAGACCAACAATTCTATCATTTCATATTTGGAAATGTAATATCCTCACAAAAATGACAGACGTTAGACTCTGGCGAGTCCAGTTACCCCGATGTGGACCACGCACACACACACACCTGATGTTTCCCCAGATTGAACAACACCCTGTAATTGTCATGGTAACCTGGTGAGGAAACAGACGGCTCTGCAGACACAGCTGAACACCCACATCAGGTTTAAGAGCTTCTCAGAGGGATTCAAGTTGACGTGACGGTGGCTGTAAAGCCTTTGCTGGCCAGCACCACATGTTGCTTTGTATTTTCCAGGGAAAGAACCCTGAATTGATCCTGTTCACCACAGGGGAAGATGCCGTCTTGGATGCACCCACTAGAGGAGGGGGGATGGTTAATGAAAATCGGAATCCTCGCTCCTCTTCCCCAATCTAGCGTCCGCTGGAGGAGGGGAGGAGCAGAATAAATGGAGACAGGTCTTGCAACCACATGTTGCTGCAGCAGCTCCAGCACCCACCTCCCCCTTTTCCCCCCCAGTCAGACCGACTGAGGAGGCTGCAGCGGTAGCGTCTTCCACCTGTGGCAGCACCCGCCAACCCTCCACACCACAGAGGCAGAACACAGAGCTGAGAGGGATGAAAGGAGGAGGCTATCTCTCATCATAAGTGGACCTCTGACTGAGGGAGGGAGAGCGCGAGATCCTCACTGCACTCAGCCGACACAAATGAGAGGTAAGAGGAGAACCTGCCATGGTTCCAGCTGCAGCTGCTTGTTGCATCCATTACATGTGGGTTTTGTTCAGGCGACAGGCGAGCGTGTTTCCTGTAGGTGCTGTATGTTCAGATGCAGGTTGCCAACAGGTGGTTTCTGGAGCATCTGCTCACCGTTCTGACACTAATGAGAGCAGACGAGCGAGGCAGCGCTCTGGGTTGATGGTTTGAATAAATCCTGCAGGGTGACTCATAAGCCAGACAGCAGAATGGCATCCTGGGACTTTTAACACGGGTCAGCGGAGAGTAAAGAGCAGGAACCGCCGGCGCCGCAGCAGAACCTTCAGCCATCACTTGGTCCCACCTCACGCGTTTAGATCAACGACCTCTTTGATTTGCTAATTTACTCGTCGAGCCTCTGAAGTCTGATGTCTATGCACTCTCAGGAATGTGGTGCTAATCAGAATCCGGGTTCTTGCTTGTGACCTAAATCAGTGTTCTGGGTCAACAAACGGCAACAGGTGGGCAGAAGAATGAAACCAGGATGTCGGGGGGGAGACCTGAAAGGAGAAAGTGTAGAAGTCATTTGTGGAGCAACACCTGTGCTGAGGTGAGAGCACGGAGGCGGAATGGATCAACTTTTTATGAATGTTCTGGAACAGCCATGAGGAGAGTCCAGATGCGTTAGCGTAGCTTTTAGCTTTACGTGCTTCTTTGCTGCTGCTTTGAGAACACCTTTGAAAAACAAAGCTTCTGTAAACCCTCTTTTCTTCAATCACCACCATTTTGGCTCCCTTATTTCTGAGTGTGTGACTGCTTCTGTTCTCTGGTCGGACACTAGGCGGCGCTGTTGTCAGGCAACCCAACAAATGGCCGTAATTACATCTTTGACCTTTAGCTGCTGATGGTTATTGCTCTGGCGCTGAAATACCCAGTTTGATTAGTCAATATTGATCACGTGATTAGCTTAAAAGCTGGTTGCCCCAGCTAGAATTTACTGGTTGGCGTTAGACCCGTTTGTGCTGCAACGTTCTGGGAGAGAGCGGCGCAGCTCAGAGGTTCTCCGGTCCATCTGCAGGCAGCGGGGCGAGCACAGCCGTCTCTATGGAAATTGCTTTCGTCATAAACAGAGCCATCAAGCCTGCGCGGGTCTCTGGCCATGCAGCACGCAGACCCTTGACAGCACATAACCAAGTTCAGTGGTGGAGACCACATTAGCAGCGCCAGATGGGCCGAGCGCATTCCGTAATAAACGTATACATGTCACACTGTCAGACCATCAACAGGAGTCATTCTAAATGTCAGAGACGCTGCTTTAACCTCCTCCTGGAGGTTTTCACATCTGGCCTGAACAGATTTACCCGTTTCCCCCGGTCTCAGACAGTAATTACACCCCGGTGTTTGATCTTATTGCTAGGTAACAAACACTTTAAAACACAGAGAAAACCTGCTGCTATTCAGGCCCCTGATGTTAATGATGCAAACGCAGGTACGATCCACATACGGGGGGGGGTGAATTTACCCGCTGCCTCGTGTGTTTTACAGGCATCACGTTGCACTGTGACAGTGTTTTATTGGTTCATGTTGGTGCAGAATTCGGTCAAAAAGAAACAGAATTTCTGTGAGGAATTTTTGATATAGTCAGGAAGGCGGGGCTCAGAGCCCAGACTGCTGCTCGCCAGCAGGGGGCAGCGTCGCCCCCTATGCACGTCAGCCCAACTTAGCTTTTCTGAATGAACCATCTATGAGTATTAACGAGATCAGAATATATTAGCTGATAATATGTATCAATAATAACGGAAGGTGGAAACTTTTCTCCGATGTTTATTATTTTGATGTCACAGATTCATAAAACCAGCAAAATGCCTGGACTCATGAACAAGGAGAACCGAAGCGCTCTGCCCCTCAGTGTCTCTGACATCACTTCCTGTGTCAGGGGTTACACCCTGGCCATGACGGCATCGCTGACGTATGAGAACATCGAAGATCATGCGATCGAAGGTGAGGACCAGCGTGAACGTTCTCCTGTAAAACTGTGAAACTGTCCTGCCTGTTTGTTTGCTTGCTGCATCTCTGACCTTCTCTGCTGCTGTCAGGGATCTTCATCTACCCCCTGGAGGAAAATTCCATCGTGGTGGGCTTCGAGTCGATGATTTCCAGTCAAATTATAACCCTGCAAATCAAAGACAAATCAAAAATCGAAGACTGTTTCCTGGACTGCTGCCACGCGTCTAACGGAGTCCTTCAGGGAGTCAACGGTAGGAAGCTTCACTCGTGCTCCTGCTGGGTTCTGAGTGCTGGTTAATGCCGATAATTCCAGTGGAAAATGGGATTTATGCAGAATCAATGCAGATGAAAGCAGCTCCTCCTTACTGACGCCGTTGCAGGACACATTGTGATGGACGAGGACCTGGAGAGGACGGTGCTGGTGGTGAACCTTGGGATCATCCCTCCCATGGAGACAGTGCACGTTCTGGTCAGCACCTCTTCTGAGCTCTGCACCCTCTCCAGTGGCGGCATCAGCGTCTGCTCCCCGCCGGCGTGCACGCCACGCGTACAGAGAACCATCAACGAGGAGCAGGGACTGTCTCCAAACTTCTCCCGGACGTGAGTCCAAAGTCTGGCTTTGGTAACATCGCGTCCACATTTGCTGCTGTTTTAAGTTGCTAATGCTTTCGATGGTTCCTTCTCCCCAACCTTCAGGAGGCCCTCGGGTGTCTTGAGTCCTCACGAGCAAACTCCAAGCTCTCCTCAGCTCTGGTTGTCTTCACTGTTGGAGGAGGAGACCATCAACTCCATGGACTACGAGTTCAACTTCCAGCTGGAGATCCGAGCCCCTTATCTGCTCGCAGGTCAGTGAAAGCTGCTGCTGCCGTAGACTCGTCCACCCGTCTCTGGACACTCTTCATCTCATGGAGCTGTGAAGCAACTTCTGGGTTATTTCCTGCTATATGGGTCGGTTCCTGCTGGAGCGTCACAGCGGAGAACCTGCCAACGGAGCCTCTCCTCTGACTCTGTTGCAGGTGTTGAGAGCCCGTCTCACGCCATCCGAGCCGACGCTGACCCCCTGGCTCGCTCGGCCACCAGCGTGGTCATCACCCTGGCCGACAAGTACACCTACGACTGTCCCGTCAGAATCCTCATCTACCCCAGCGGTAGGTCAACGACCGCCGTGTCCTCTCTCAAGTGTCCAATTGAAGAGCTTTTTAGGTGCGATGGTTAGAGTGGGATCGGAGGAGAGGTGGGCGAGCAGCAGCCTCCAGCTCTGCTCTCTTCCTGCTGTGCTCAACAGTGCGGAGGTTCTCTGGGAGGGGGAGCGAGCCGGGCTAATCTGAGGGGGTCTGAAGGTCCAGGTTTGAACCAGATCTGACCTGCTGATGAAAGCCTCCAGAAGACGTTGAGCTCCAGATCTGCTGGATCTAAATGTGATCCAGCCTGAGAAGGATCTGCGCAGCAGCGGGAGACGTTCCTCAGGGTGGTGGTTCAGGACTTTCACATCCACTTTAGGACAGATGTTCCCTGATGTGAGACCGAGTCGCTGATCACTCTGAAGCATTCACGCTCACTTCCATGTCGCTCCAGAGCCTCACCTGCCACACGTGCTGATCGAGAACGGAGACATGACGCTGGACGAGTACGACGAATACCTCCACGGCCGCAGCGATTTCATCAAGGCCACCAAGAAAGACTCCAGCAACGCGCGGAAAGTGAGTGATGCAGATGTGCTACAGCGGCTAACGCTCATTAGCTTCATAGTCCAGTTTGTAGTCCAGGATGTGATGCTCTAAAAGCTTCAGAACACCAATGTAGTTGTGAACGTCGTCAGCCAATCTAGTCAACCTGTGTGATTAAACGAGTTCCGCTAACGCTACATACTTGCTATTACCTTCACGTAAGCTCTAGGAGTCGTTGTTATTTCCTGCCTCTGAGGGTCCTGCTGGATGTGTCGTTCATCCTCTATGTGTCCTTTCACGTCTCCTCCATGATGAGGTTCTTTTGCTCAGCAGATTGAAACAGAGAGCGCACTTGGCCATTAAAGTGTGTTTCTATGGAAACACTCCAAAGGCTCGCCACATGCTGTCTGGAACTTCCTGCATCTGTAATATTGATGTGCTGCGTCTCACCATCTGATTTCCATCTCTGGATGTGTGAACTCCGCAGTTCAGATCTTGAGTGATGCTGCTTGACGTTCCTAACCCCACACCCTTGGATTTGGTGGTATTCCAGGTGGAAGTCATTCGCAGGCGCCTCCATAAGGACATCCTCCACCACCCTGTGGTCATGCTCAACTTCTGCCCCGACCTCAAGTCCGTCAGCTCAGACCTGCGGAAGGTTCATGGCGAATTCATCTTCCTCATCGACCGCAGTGGCAGCATGAGCGGCGTCAACATCAACCGTGTCAAGGTGTCGTGTAATAAACAGAAATCCACGATTAAAATATCAAGTTAAATCTGCACTAAACACCAACACGCAAACATGCTTTTAACAGAATGTAACAATCTGTTTTTGTCCAATCGCCACTAAGCTATTTACATATTCCGCCTGGGTCCTTCGCCATGGCGACGAGCTTGCCTACAGGAGCCCAGAATGACAATCATGTGTGTTCCAAACACTCCTCACGTGGAATCTGGAACAAATCTGTGACCTGCACTGGTCAGAGGCTCTCCCCTGAAGTGGGAGGGGCTTAGAGACAGACGTTCAGTTCTTGGGTCAAAGCGCTGCTCGCTGTGACCAAATCCTTCCTTTCTGGCAGGACGCCATGGTGGTGATGCTCAAGAGCCTCATGCCAGGTTGCTTTTTTAACATTGTTGGCTTCGGGTCTACGTATAAATCGCTCTTCTCAACAAGCCAAAGCTACGACGAGGTAACAATGCCTTCGCCCGTCGTAACCGTACAAACACTGCACCAACTATCAGAAAACCTGGTAAACCTCTTCCCCGCTGAGCAGGAAGCACTGACCCTGGCGTGCGAGTATGTCCGGAAGGTCAGAGCCGACATGGGCGGGACCAACATCCTGGATCCTCTCAGCTGGATCCTGAGGCAGCCGATGATCCGGGGACACCCTCGCCTGCTCTTCCTGCTCACCGACGGCGCCATTAGCAACACGGGCAGAGTGATCCAGCTGGTCCGTGGACACGCGCGCTACATCAGGCGAGTAGGGGGCGCTCGCCCCTAACCTTGGCTCTGACCCGGTACTGCGGTAGTTGATGGTGGAAATAAATGTCACTTCAAATGGAAATTCATCTTCAAAAACAAAAGATTTGTGCCGTTTTTGAAAGACCCTCCATCCGTCACCGCAGCTCTAACAGCAGATTAGCTCGTCCCGGGACGGTGGAGGCCTGAGCACGTCGCCTGGAGCCGTGAGCCTCTGCTAATGAAATCTGCACACGGAAACGTGTTGTTGTTGTTGTTGTCAGGTTTGAGCCTGGTGACGTGAGTGCCGGCACAAACAACCGCTCACAATGGCTGCGAGCGCCTGGAGCAGCAGAACCTCAGCTAACAGGGAAATCATTTTGGTTCCCAGCTTGGCTGAGGATCACGCAGCAAATCCTCCTCCTGGTCTCCCGGGAAATAACTGACATTTGTCTTTGCTCCTTTACTGGATGGACAGCCCAGATGATTGCATTAGTTTCCCAGAGCGGAACCGGTTCAACACGTCCTGGTTGTTACCCGCCTGATCTGACACACCAGCAGGCTGCCGCTCAGATGAGCCAGGACGTGGCACGTTCTGATGACATCATTGATTATTGGTGCATCGAATGACTTAAATCTTCACTCTGAAAAGATCAATTGCAATCATTCTGATTCTGAGCCCCAGATTAGATCTGTAGATGTTTCTTTGAGCTTGTGCTCAAACAACAACCCTCTAAAGCAAATGGAAGCATGATGATGAGAACAGATAAAAACTTGATTACATCCAAGTGTAATGGAGTTGATGCTGTGGAGAGGAGCTCATTCTGTGTGTGTGTGTGTGTGGTGTGTGTGTGTGTGTGTGTGTGTGCGCGCAGGTGTTTCACATTCAGTATTGGACAGACAGCCTGCAGGAGGCTGGTGGAGGCATTAGCAACAGTTTCCAAAGGGACGGCGGAGTTCCTGGCGGACGGTGAAAGGCTGCAGCCGAAGGTTCTCCTCTTCTTTGGTTCCTCACAGGCAGCATTTCTTCGTACCACTGAGTCACATGACTGATTCTGTGGGGACCTTTGAAGAGCTCATGTCCCAGATGGCAGATGCTGCACCCGTCTGGGTATTTATTTACTCTTTTGACCCCACAGATGTTAAAGTCCCTGAAGAAGACCATGTCGGCAGTGCTCAGCGACATTTCCATCGAATGGCTTTTCCCTGAGGCCGAGGAAGTGCTGCTGTCTCCTGTGGGCAACACCTTCCTGTTTCCAGGAGACAGCCTGATTGGCTACAGTGTGGTGTGTGACACCAACCGTTACCACGCCAACCCCAAATCGGTGAGTGACATCGTCACGTCTTTTTGTTCGTCCTGCCAACGGGCTGGACGCAGCGTTGATGGCATCAAGGTGGGACTCTTGACAGGACAAGAGGAGGAGATACAGCATGATGCGCTCCCTCGAGTCAGCCAGCTCCGTTTTTTATCACTCACAAGAGGAGGACCCGCAGAAGACGGGCGCCGACACTCTGGCCTCCCACAGAGACGTCCTCGCCGGCCCTCCGTACGACTCCATGATGGACAGCAGTCCCGTGAGCAGAGACGCAGATCCATCAGGTAGACTGGGTCCGGCTGGGTCGTCCGTTACGCCCTCTCTCCTTCTGTGGGTCACTCTGGCACGATAACGTCGATCTTCATGAATGAATTGCAGATTTGGACTGTAAGACATCTCCCCGACGCCGCGCCTACAGCACCAACCAGATAACGGACTACAACCCAGCAACGAAGGTCTACACTCCCAGTGACCCCAGTGCAGCCATGACAAAAAATCCACTGCGGCGAACCAAAGCCCAGGAGCTGATCGGTCAGATGGGCCCAGAACATGAAGCACAGTGGAGGAAAGACTACCAAGTAAGACTACCAGGACTACCGGCGGGTTTACCAGCACTGGCGTTGATCCCATTGATCCCTTTTGTTGCGTTCAGCCGCAGTTGGCGAGTCTGTGTGCCGCATCGTCCAGAGGGCCCCCCCTGGGCGGGACCAGGCCCTTCTCTCAGCAGGAGCCGATTCCGCAGCAGGAATCCGAAGATTCCGACCATCGTGTCCATCCGCCTCAGGAAGTCCCTCAGACCATCAATGCTCCACATGCTACTCGCTGCGGGGACGACGGGTCCAGGTCGTCCACTGACAGCCCATCGTTGGGCAGTACTGCCGATTCAGGTGAGACCACAGACTGAGGACTACCCTACAGGGCACTTCACCACATCCAACATAGAGCTGTTCAAGGGTCCAGAGGGACCAGTCCCCTCCAGCGGAAGACGCTTCAGGGCCTCCATGTGTGTGTTTCAGATTGTTATGGGCACCAGGTCTGCCAGGCAGAAACCCCACAAGAGGCCCTCAGGTCAGATCTGGGAGCAGACCAGCCCAAAGGTGACTGTAAGGTCGTGGTTTCTGGGCTCTTGTGTGGAAAACCAGCCAAGTGGGAAGTGCTGTTTGATATCAGACCCTTCCTGAGCGGCCGCGAGCGTGAGGAGAAGGTTCACGAGGAACTGTGGAACGAGACCTTCCACTACCTGGCCGGACGGTCCATCATACACGACTTCGAACACATGGCAGAAAAGGAGTGTGAGATCGAGCACGGTGAGTTTTTACTGGGACAGAGGAGGTCAATAACTGGTTATACTGGGACAGAGGGGGTAGAGCTAGAGCCTGGGTGTGCTGGGTCTCCTGGGTCTACTTGTCTCCTGGGTGTGCTGGGTCTCCTGGGTGTGCTGGGTCTACTGGGTCTCCTGGGTGTGCTGGGTCTCCTGGGTCTACTTGTCTCCTGGGTGTGCTGGGTCTCCTGGGTCTGCTGGGTCTACCGGGTGTGCTGGGTGTGCTGGGTCTCCTGGGTCTACTGGGTCTCCTGGGTCTACTGGGTGTGCTGGGTCTCCTGGGTGTGCTGGGTCTACTGGGTCTCCTGGGTGTGCTGGGTCTCCTGGGTCTACTGGGTGTCCTGGGTCTACTGGGTCCACTGATATATTCTGAGATGTTCTGTACATTGATTCATGTTTGATGGTTCTCAGGTTTGGGGAGGAAGTACCAGCTTTATGCTGTCCAGACCAGTAAAGCCTGTAACATCCAGAGCAAATACACAGCGTTCATCCCCGTCGACCTGGACACCAACGAGTATTTGCCCACAAGCGTCGTGTACATCAGCCCCCGTGAGTTGAGTGGATTTAATGGAGAGAACTTCCTGTTTATATTTATACTCCTGTAAACGTGTGAGGGCAGCCAGAACCTCCCCAGTGCTCCCAGCAGGTGTAAACTGGGCAGGCTGTTGTTGAACGTAGAACTGCGTTAATGCTTCGGTTCCTGTCAACCTAAAGACGCCACAACCGTTGTTTTCAGATGACGGCCTGAAGAGAAGCTCTCACCCCAGCTCTCGAACCGGGAGCAGGAAGAACCGAGGCTACTCCATCGGACTGGGACGCTCCCAGTCCAGCGGCATGTCCGAGGAGGCCGAAGACACCCTGCTGCCCAACAGTAAGGAGACACCTTTCAGGGCCCAGAACATCAGCCTGGCGTGGTCATTGATGGCGTTTAGGGTGGAGCTAGCACACGTATGAGAGCGGAACCGGGACTAGAGCAGGTCTGGGTTGGCTGGAGCGTTTCAGCCTCCTCAGCAGGGACTCTTGAAGACAGGAAGCTCAGGGCAGCTTCTCGCCATAGCAACAGGCGGCGCCTGACGTGAATCCCTGTCGTTGACAGATGGAGACGATGGCGCCTCGCCGTGCAGCACCCCCTCCTCCAGCGGCTGGGAGCGATGCGGCTTCATGGAGGGTAAGTGAACGCACCGCCCCCGGAGGTAAGGCGACGCACTCACATCCTGGGGTTCTCGGACTTCCGTCCACACCCGGAGATTTGGTCCGTAAATCTTTGGAGCTGCGTCTAAACAGGAAGTGATGCAGTGAAATGAACAAAAGAATCAAAATCACTCCAGAACGTTTCATGTTACCTGCATCAGCCAGGCTGAAAGACCAGCCTTTCTAACTGTCTCCGTTTCCATGGCGCCCAGTCTCCCCGAGGAGCCCGTCTGTGACCTCTGACCAATCACAGAAGTCGCTGGAGAGCCTATTTTCTGCCAGGTGGGTGTTTGGATTCTGCCCGCCCACATAGATGTTTGCTAACTGTGGCGCCGCTGAAAAGAGACTTTTCTTTGTTCTCATCTGCCGGAGCGGCAGCGGCGTCGCTAACGTGATGCTAATCATTGCATACAAATGAACCATGTTGACGGGGGGCTGGGCTGGACCTGTTGGAGTCCTTCCCAGAGACTAGAAACCGTCATGTTTGGGTCTCTGGCGCGTCCTGATTGGCTCTCCGGTCTGACTCCGCCTCCCGTGTGATTTAACCGCTCTGTCGTCCCTGAAAGGCTCGCCCTCAGCAGGACCCGTCTTTTGACCCGCGCCGCCAAAGGATTCATGTGTCGCTCTCACAGCAAGTCGGGCGATTCGATGGGAGAGAGCGAGAATGAGAACAAAGACTACATTCCACTGGTGGGTTCACGTCTCCAAAGCCCAGAGCACCCTGGCAGCGGCCTGTTAGCGTTAGCCAGACAGACGAGGAACAATTGTTACCAGGACAGAATGTGCACATGACATAATTAGCCGCGTTGCTAACAGCCCTTGACTGCAGAAGTACTCTCTTCTTCTCCAAATGGTCGCGCTCACGTGCAACAGCACCATGAGGGGCCAGGTTGTGTATTCACAACAGGAAGCTAAGTGTCTCTCGTTTGGTTCTGCAGGTGTTGCTGCAGTTGGCTAGCGGTGCCTTTCCCCTCGACGCAGCCCTGTGCGAAACCATTAGTGTCCCCATGGACAAGCTGAAGTGGACGTCCCCCTTCAGCAGCCACCGCTCCAGCCTGGGCCACGTGTCCCAGTCCAGCAGCCGCCGGGCCGACGCCGGCGACGACAGGCAGGAGGCGCCAGAGTTCTGTCAGCAGCCCGCAGAACCTGCTGCCAACGTCCACAGCCCGTCTCATCTGTCCAAGAGTCTCTGGAGAGCAGACTCCGGTTTTTCCTGGTCAGCCAGTCCGGAGCAATCGCAGTCGGACAGTGGGGGGAGCTCTGGATCAGGTGGGTCAGAAATAGCGTCACCCAGCTGCCCGGGGAAGAGGATGCTGGACCCAGAGAGCATGATATGGGCCACGGCCGTGGCCCTGGCCTGGCTGGAGCACAGCTCTGCCAGTTATTTCATAGAGTGGGAAATGATAGCCGCCAAGGCTAGCATGTGGCTGAGCGCGCAGGACATCCCAGAAGGCCGAGACTTGGCCTCCATCAAGGCCGCCGCCAACCAGCTCTTCATCATCCTCAGACACTGGGATGAAAACCTGCAGCTGAACATGCTCTGCTACAACCCAAACAGCGTCTGAAGACAGGGCGGCCGGCCCACCCGATGCTATGCTAACAGCTGAACGGTTCTGTGATCAGCAGTTTGTTGTTGCTGTTGTGGTTTCTGTGGGTGTGCTTGTTCCTCCAAACATATCAGTGGCTCGTCAGAGGTGCTGTGCACGCCGTTACCTCGCTGGTGCCAAATTCGCTAGCCTGAGTCCTGTTAGCAAGCGCGGCTAACCTGATTTTGCGCCACATCAGTGTTGAATCTGTAGCATGCTGGATCTCTGACTGTCAGCATCCGAAACGCTCTCAGTGTCACGAGAAAATGCTGCAAAACTGTGCCAACGATGCCGTTTTTATATCTTTGATCGAATGTATCGTGGAAAAATAGAAAGTGTTTCCTGGCAACAATGGTGCTTTGAAGTGTCGAAGTGTCTCTTTTCCTGCATAAATATGACACCAAACTGGTGTTTAAAGCTTAAATGAAAAAGATTGCTCTTGGTTCTGGTGGCGAATGTGCTGAAGATTCTTGTTTATCATGTTGGGTCGCAGCTTCGGTTCCGCCCGCCTTTCCCTCTCGAACCCGTTCTAACTGTAGTGACGCCTGCCTGTTCTGCTGTTGAGTAGCAAAAAAATATGCAAAGAAAATAAAAAGATTCCTTTTGAAATGTGGGATTCCGGCGCATCCCGCAGTAGCATGTTCGCCGCTCAGTATCCATCGGTCCAAACGCAGGAGGTGTCTGGTGGTGCTGAAGCCCCTCCAGAACCGTCCAGAACACTGGGGTCCGCTCTGAGTCTGTGGGACGGGCTGAACCACCTCGCTTGTCATTGTGTGTTTCGCCGTTTTGGGTTGAACAGCACCGGGGAGACGTCCAACGTGCCCCTCGGCGGCGCCACCTGGAGGTGAAACCTGGTACTGCTGCCGCGATTGTTCCTCAAGTGCCTCCCAGAGTTCAGCAGCAGAACGTCAGCGTGCGCTCTGGAGGACGCGTCGTGCACCTGCGTCCTGACGGGGGTGCACCTTCACCTGCCCGACCCCCCTCTTCTGTTGCTCCACTCAGGAATCTTCAGTCTCCACTCAGGCTGTTGCGTCACCCCTCCTGCATGATGGCGGCGGCCGTGTTTCACCTGTGTGTGCTGGTGTGCTCTGATGCCGGTGGTGTGTGCAGTGACTCCGTGCTGTATCTTTCTGTGTGCCTTCAATGATCCGAGGCTGTCCGAACCTTCTGTGGTGTCTTTTAAACTGGTGACGCTCTGATCTGCATGAAATAAAACACTTCACGCAAAAACCCTGCACGTCTGAGTGAACGTCACTGGCGTACGCGAGCTAAGGATGCTAACACACAAACTAGCATGACTGCGGGGTGGGAGGGGCAGCTCCTGATGGGGCGGGGCGGGGGGCGGGGCTACAAACTACCTTTGTGAGTTTGGGGCTCTTAAAAAGCTGCCTGAATAAATGCGCTGCCACAGGTGACTCACCCACAGGTGACTCAACCACAGGTGACTCACCCCCAGCGCACGAATCTAAACAGGAAAACATTTTAACCCCTGAAGCGCCACCTGTTGCTAAGCTACAGGAGGACGTCACCTGTGCTGGGTCCTCATGGCAACTGGTGGACGCTGTCGTCACAGGACGTTGGTCACGTGACCACGACGGTGCTCCCCCAGCGGGGGGGGGGGGGGGGGGGGGGTATAACCAGTCCACCCACATCTGCATGCAGCTGGATGTCCTCCAGCGGGTGAAGACATGTCCTAAAACCAATGAAAATTGTAATAATGTTGTAATAAGGGAGGACATCAGGAGACAGGTGTGTGTGTGTGTGTGTGTGTGTGTGTGTGTGTGTGTGTGTGTGTGCACCTGTGCTGCACTGGTGCTAGTAAACGTTCCCGGGAATGTTGGAGGAGGAGGGGCTAATTGCTGCGACAGCGGGAGGAGGCTCAGGGAGGACTTCCAGGAAGCGTCGCTCTCGGGTTTTCACACAGATTCGGACCGTTTTTATTCACTCATCTTATTTAAGAACAAACAACAACAACAACAACGGCGCCTCAGCTGTTGTACAGCGTCACCACCCGGTCGATGGGCGCCCTGCAGATGGGGCAGAGCTTGGGCGCCGGCAGGGCGTCGCAGCAGCGGACGCAGGCGCACACGTGGCCGCACTCCAGGAAGACGCAGGAGCGCGGGCGGCTCAGGCAGATGCTGCAGATGTTGGGCGCCAGGCGGCTCTCGTCCACGTCGAGCTCCCGCACCGGCTGCTGCTGCTCGCCGGGCGAAGGCCTCCAGCAGGAGGCGCTCCTTCCTGCTGCGCCGGTGGTGCCGGTAGCGCCGCCACAGGATGTAGAGCAGCGTGGAGCAGGCGGCCACGCCCACCAGGGCGGTGAGGACCTGCCACAGCCTCAGGCTGCCGCTCTGCTTCCGCAGGAGGCCGTCGTAGTCCAGCCGGGTCAGGAAGTAGCACAGGCCCTGTTTGGGCGGCTGCAGCTTGACCAGGTTGTTGTCGAGGACCAGCTCGCCGACGCCCGTCACGCTGTCGCCCACGCGCGCAGCATCTCCTCGTCTCTCGTGGATGCCTTTGGGCCGCTCGCCGCTCAGGAAGTGGCCGATGGCGCTGGACAGGGACTGGGCCGAGGGGTGGAAGTTCTCGTACGTGGTCTCCAGATCCAGCTCCGAGGCCTCCAGGGGGCGGAGCACGCGGACGGAGGCGGTGACGTCATCATCGTGCGATGCCAGGACAAACGGGACCGTGTTGGTGCGCTGGTGGATGATTTTCTCCGTGCTGTTCCTGCAAACATCCGTTTTTTGAGGGTTTTCTCAACTACGGGGAGGACGTCGCTGCTGGAGCCAATTAAAACGCGTGCGTGAGCGTTACCAGATGTGCGTGGTGCGGTTCCACACCATCTTCTCCTCCTTCAGCGTCAGCCGCTCCACCACCCCTCTGCAGTTCTCCACAAACTGGCTGTTGAGCGTTTCCTTCACTGACCTCACCACACCTGCAGCAGCCAGACAGGGGTCAGAGGGCGTCGGGCACACAGCACCTGCAGCGGGCGGCTCCTTCACCTTCCACCACGGCGTAGGGGACACATCGTCCGGGGGCCTCGCACAGCAAAGCTTTCAGATCCTGGTCGATGGAAACCTTCTTGGCTTCCTGCAGGACCCACGAGCAGATTAATGACACGAGAGGACGTGACAGCAGCGTCAGAAGCCGCTGGAGTGGAGGCTGACCTTTAACCTGGCCACGGTCGTGGCTCGTTTCCGGTAGATGCTGTAGAATAAGGCGGTCAGGGCCGAGCTGGAGGCCAGGACCAGCATCTGAGCCGTGGAGGGCTTCCCACCGGGGTCCATGGGGACAGGAGCAGCATCCAGGGACCCTCTGAGGGGCAGAGAGGAGCTTCAATCCTAACATCACCTAACTAACACGGGAACGCTGGAAAAGGCCCCGCAGATTATTAATCTGGAGATTCTACAGGCAAATTAGCCACAAATTATTGGGCTGCTGTCGGGTTCATCTTTACTTTCAGTTACGTCGATTAATCAACAAATTATTTGATCAATAAGGCGAAATAAATCACTACGTTTAGGACGACTCGGTCCGGATCAACAGTTGATCTATAAACCCTAAAAATAAAGAGTTTAAAGCACCGTTAAATGCGTCACTGGGTGTCCTTCGTAAACTAGCGAAACTAGCGGTTAGCTGGGAAGCAAAGTTGCGGCTGGAAAAGTTCTAACGAGCTGTTTTAATGTGGAATTCCAGCACATCCCGATCACAAACAACGCGCACGTCTGCTGGCGAGGTGACAAACCTGGATTTGGTGTCTTTTCCGCGTTGAGCAGCTTTATCGGCAGCAGAAGCTAAAAACACAAGCTAAAGGGCTGCGGAGCTCCTGGTGTACTTCACCTCCCGGCCAGCAGGTGTCGCCACATAACCAAGATAGACAGATGGATAGATAGATAGATAGATAGATAGATAGACAGATGGATAGATAGATAGACGGTTCAGCTCCTTGTACTTGACAACAAAATTTCTAAAAGCTCTAAATATTAAACGAAATATTAAATATTTAGTTGAATATTAAACTAAATATTTCCTCAGGTTTATTAAACAAAAACAGTTTAAATACAGCAGAATATCTCCTCCACATGTCCCACAGGGCACTGGGACACGGTCCCTGGGACACGGTCTCTGCCTGCTCCACATGTCCTACAGGGCCCTTGGACACGGTCCCTGGGACACAGTCTCTGCCTGCTCCACCTGTCCTACAGGGCCCTTGGACACGGTCCCTGGGACACGGTCCCTGCCTGCTCCACCTGTCCTACAGGGCACTAGGACACAGTCCCTGGGACACGGTCCCTGCCTGCTCCACATGTCCCACAGGGCACTAGGACAGGGTCCCTGGGACACGGTCCCTGCCTGCTCCACATGTCCTACAGGGCCCAAGGACACAGCCCCTGGGACACAGTCTCTGCCTGCTCCACCTGTCCCACAGGGCACTAGGACACGGTCCCTGCCTGCTCCACCTGTCCTACAGGGCCCTTGGACACGGTCCCTGGGACACGGTCCCTGCCTGCTCCACCTGTCCTACAGGGCCCTTGGACACGGTCCCTGGGACACGGTCCCTGCCTGCTCCACCCGTCCTACCTGCTGGTTCTGAGCTTGAATGGGACCCTGTGATTCCCCTCTTTGATCTTAGCTCTGTGCTGTATTAGCAACAATAGCGTCACCATTTTCTCTGGATAAACTCTTCATCCATCTTCTTCCCCATCAAAACACCAAAGTCTCCTGTTGGATGCATGTTTACATCGGAACGACGAACCATCAATGGCAGTTTGGGACTGACAACACAATTCTTCTCTCCTTTGATCCAAGAATGAGAAGCAGCCTCAGGAAGTAGCCAGGGAACATGTATGTAGTGTCTCACACACACACACACACACACACACACACACACACACACACACACACACACACGCACGTTAAACACCCATTTAACCTCTCCCAGCACATATTAGGTCCATAAAAGAACCTTGGAGCACCCAGGTGTGTCCCCCTCCCCCGTCAGGACATCAGTGACCGTCCTATAATCTGTTGTAAATGGTTCTGGTCCTCTGGTTCTGGTCCCTGGAGCTCTGAGTCACCTGCTCTCAGTCTCATTATGGATCACGCCCTGCAGGCACCATTCTTCCTCTTTTCCTCCTCCTTCTCTCTGCTCCCATTTTTTAGAGGATTGGGGAACATGAATGTTTGATGGCTGTAACGAATCCTCATGAATTAGTCAGCTGTTTATGTGGCTTCGCAGCAGAATCTGGAGTCGGAGCAGTCGTAGCCCGAGGGGACGATCTGACACGTTCCTCCACCGCTCGCAACTTCTGCGCCGCTGAAGAATCTGAGGCCGCTGAGAAGGAAAATGTCGACGTGCAGGTTTTGTTGTTGGTAATAAGAGCGCAGAGACGTCTGAGTCTGATGTGCTGAGCAGCAGAAACACCAGAATCTCATTAACAAGTCAGCAGGTGTGAAACGCTGCCTTCAGGGTCCCAACACACGCGTTGGAATTCAGGAAAACATCAGGAACCTCACATTTCTGTGGCGGCGTCACAGAAATTGTCATGTGACAGCAGGAATGGCGAAAGGAGGAAGACAAGTGTCCTGGCGCGGATTTAGGAATTCTGATGAAATCTGAGTTCAATTAGCTTCGTTTTAAAATGGCTTCTGACTCATAAAGCTAACTTAGCCAGGCGCTAGGCGCTGTTCTGCCCCTCGCCTGCAGGGGTCACTGTAAGTCCTCTCCAGAAACCGAGCCTGACCCCGGAAAACTGCCTTTAACAGGAAGAAAGCCCGAGCAGGGCCTGGCTCCGTCCTGCTGTGGTTCATGGTGTGGCGAGCGGCACCGTCCGATGACATCAGCCGTCATCCACACGCCGGCTGGTTTTGGGTTCCTGTTCTGGAAGATGACGGCGCTACGCCCGGCGAGCGCCTCGCTGCCGCCATCTGTTCCCTGTCGTCTGCTGCTGTCGCAGCCTGTTTGTGCCAGGAAGCGCTTCTGTTCCAACGGCTCCAGAGACGTCGCTGCTAACGTCAGACACTCGCAGATGAAAGAAAATAGAGCCGTAAAAACATTTTCAGAGCCGGCATCTGTCCTTGAAAAGGCTTTTTCACACATAGGAAAGAGACAAAGGACCAAGAAACATTCAGAAATAAAAGACGAGTGATGGAATAAGGACAGGAAGAAGAACCGTCCGTCAGACATCAGTTCAGACAGGGACACGGCGTCCAACAGGCGTCTCCCAGGAACCAGCAGAGACCAAACCAGGAACCAGCAGAGACCAAACCAGGAACCAGCAGAGACCGAACCAGGAACCAGTAGAGACCAAACCAGGAACCAGCAGAGACCAAACCAGGAACTAGCAGCTCACAACAGGACTCTGCCGGTCCACGTGTGACTGAAAGGTTGACAACCCCCCCCATCTGTCCTGGGGGGCCTTCTTTATGGTCAGATGTGGTTCGGTCTGCGGATGAATGGCTCCTTCAGAAGAAAAGGCCCAAACTCCCCAAACCTGCAGGAACCAGTCAGAGCGTGTTAACAGGAGCCGGCAGCACTTTCATGTCAGCAGTGGAGGGGCTCCTGACGGAGCAAATGTGTCCACACACGCTTTTACATCAAAAACATGCTAATGTAAACAAGTTGGTGGATTCATTTAAATAATCTCTCATCTCAAATCACCTCTGAGATTTAAGACAGAAGCCCAAGAGAGGGAAGTTTTATTCATTAGAAAACGCAACACAATTCTTCGACAAGCACTCAGAGATCTCAGAGTTATATTTAGTCTTTAGGGTTCGTGGTTGCACGAGGAAACGTGCACACACCAAAGCCTGAATGCAAACAACATGAAAGGATGAGAGGGATCAAAGGGTCTCCTCAGTCTCACATTTATCACAGTGTCCGTCTGGAAGAGTCACTCCGGAGGAAGGAAGGAGCTGGTGAAGGGTGGCGCTGTCACTGGGCAGAGCCGGGACACAAACATGGCTTTCGTCCTAAAGTCACGGTCCGAGTCCTCCTCGGCTGTGAGCTTCGCTCGGAAATTCAGGTTGGATGAGGATTGTCTCCGATTTTAGCAAAATTACAAACATTTACGAAGAAAAGCCCAGCGAGAAAAGACGGTTGTGACGCCCAACGAAGCTCCGAGTGACTTTTATCACTAAGATATTAAACCTGAGAAGTTTTTCAACATTATTTCACACGATTCACGTTGATTTATCCGGTTTAGCACATGCTAACCTAACCTTAACTAAATCCGGAATCCTGCTGATGCGTTGGTCATTGGTGGTGTTAAGTGCTACAACACAGATTCCTGGGCAACCCCCTCCAGGCCGAATTTAGCGAGGAACGAGAAACAAACGAAAGATTAACGTAACAATCAAGCAACAATCGAGCCCGTGTTTACGACAATTATCTACAGACGAGCACGTTTCTCCTGGTTGTATCAAAATAACAGCTATTTTTCCAAGATTCAGATTTAGAAACTCCAGTATTCCGACAACACTAAAATATATATTTATATTACAAGAAGATCGAAAAAGAAGGAAAAAGTCCCTGCAGCCGAATCCTGCTCACGAAAACAAAAGTCACGCGATGGATGTGCGACCGGTTCGTCGACGGTTTCTCCGAGCGTTCCTCGGCGTTCCTCGTTGTGCTGTCGTTCCCTCTGTGCATCATCGGCCCTCTTTGTAAACACGCAGCGTCCCCAAAACCTGCCGCTCGGATTCCCACCGGATCGGGCCGCCGCCTGCTGGTGGGGCAAGTTCCTGGAACTGGGTTTTGGGGCAGGTGGGTGGTGAGGTGGACCTGCGAGGTCACACCAGCGAGGTTATAAATGTAAACGTGTTGTTGTTCCCATCACTCACGAAGTTGATCTGACACTGCTGCAGCCGGGCGATGTCCCCGAGGTCCAGCTCCGACAGTAGCTGAGTCGGCTCGGTGCTCGTGGTCAGAACCCTCTGCTTCTCCTCCCGACCCCGCTTTGGTTCCTCCTCTTCCTCCTCCTCCTCCTCTTCTTCCTCGGCGATGGAGAAGAGGCGCGAGGCGACCTCGGCGTTGTCGGCAGGTGGTCTGTAGTGGCACTGGCCGTTCAGCAGCCTCCTCAGCGGCATCATGGGAACCGCCTCCTCGCCCAGCAGCTGTTGCTGGCAGTGCCGGAAGTCGCTCTGGCGCTTCAGCCGCTTGAACTCGCTGAAGGCGGACGTGGCGTTCTGGTAGAGGCTTTGCGCAATCGCCCGAGCCTTCTCGGACTTGCTGACCAAGACGGCGTGACACCGGAGCACCACGGCCATGTTTTTGACCTGGTGTCTGTAGATCCACGCCAGGATTTTGGGCCGGCCGGGGTCGGGGCTGCAGTAGGTGATTCTGTTCAGCGAGTACAGGTGGACGGGCTTCTTTTTGCCGGATTTGTCGGCGCTCATCCGGATACCCTGCGGCCCCACCGTTAACCTCATCTTGAGGCTCTGCTCCCCGTAGTTGCTCCTCGTCCAGATTTTGGCCACGGCCTCTTGAGTGCAGCCGTCCCCCTTGGCCGTGATGGTGACCACGCTCCCCAGGTAGCGCACGTTGTAAACCGGCTCCTCTTTGTTGAGCTCCACCTTCTGCCGTTTGGTGTGGAAGATGTTGCCCACCCAGTCGAAGGGGCAGTCGGGCAGCAGGTCGGGGCAGGAGCGCAGCAGAGAGGACAGGATGGACTGGTAGGTCAGCCCGCTGCCGAGGCTCTTGGCTTTACTCTTGGACTCGTCTTCCACCAGAACAAACTTGTTCCGTTTCCAGGGCAGCATGGCGGCGGCGCGGAGGCGAGCCTGGCGACTCCGGCGACTGAGCGAGACGGTGGAAGAGCTGAGAGAAGCTGCTCGCCGAAGCTCAGCTGACAGAGTGAGAGCCGAGAGCTTCTGCCAGTCCGCTGCCCCGCTCGCTCCTCCTTCCTCTCCTCCTCCTTCCTCTCCTCCTCCTCCTCCTCCTCCTCCTCTGCTCTCTGCATCATGCAGCGCTGATCAGTACAAGAGTCTCAGCGCGACGCTCAAGCACCATCAACTCCCTCCCTGCTTTGTTGTGCTGCCTCCAAATGGCTCCCGACCAGAACCTTGATTATCCTTCCAGCAGCGAGGCAGAGATGGAATTTTGCTTTTCACAAAAGTGATGAAGGCGGAGGCGCATCCCTTCATCATTCCCAGAGGAATTCTGCTGACTTGGACCAAGGAGAGGGACACAAAATCAAAGCACCAAACACGTCTTTGTGTGGAGGCAAAACCAATTTTCCCAAATAAGTTGTAAATCAAATTCAAATTAGTTTGAACGCAGAGAAAACAGCTGGAGTTGGAATTCTGTCGGATCAGGTCAAGATTATCGTGAAAGTTGAAGTTTACAGACCAAAGGGACACAAAAGGCACAAAACCAGGTTAAAAGGCAAATAAATACAGAAGCAAACGACTTATTTTCCTGGTGACGCGCAGGGCGTCTGGGATTTTTATTTTTCCTGGAACGAGCATCAAAGTGGAAAAGTCTGACTTCCGTGTTGGAACGTTGCAGGACTGCCGATGCTGGCACTTCCAAAATATCAGATTTGAGAATGTGAATAAAGACGCGCAGCAGAAACTGTAACAGGTAGCTCCAGCTGACTGATCTGGAATAAACCAGCTCCTCGGGATGCAGGTCCCAAGGCTGGATTCAGGTCAGGAGCCTTTAAGGAGCCGGACCCAGGAGCCTTTAAGGAGCCGGACTCAGGAGCCGGACTCAGGAGCCTTTAAGGAGCCGGACTCAGGAGCCTTTAAGGAGCCGGACTCAGGAGCCTTTAACCTGATAAAAGGCAGCTGCTCCCTTGATTCTGCTGTGATCAATCACCGCTGGTCCCGTCGGCGTCTGCTGCCCAGCTCCGCCCACACTGACCTGTCACAAGATGGTGGATTAAGTTTTCTGCAGAGCGGTTGGTCGCCGTGGCAACACCAGGAAATGAATGCTTTCTTCCAGCCACAACGATAAGTGTCATGAATGAGAGGAAAGAGCCTCACCGGCTCGACCTCGTTCAGGGTCGTGATTTATTCCACTGAGTTCCGAGCCGACAGTTTGTTCCAGTTTGTTCTCGTTTGGATTCTGTTGCTGCTGTAGCTTTTACGGATTCTGGCCGGAGGGCGATTTCAGGGATTAGTGGAATGTGATGTGATGTTCCGGGAGCGGTCGGGACTGTAGCCACGGAGGAGCAGCTGCCCTGTCCAGATGATGAAGAGCCTCTTTTCTCTTGGTCTTGATGGTTTGGGAATGCACAGACCCTGGTCCTCTTCTGTGTTCCCAGCTGGACCTCCGACCTGTCAGGGACAGAGTTGTTGAGGGCTCAGGAGCCGTACTGCATCCCACCACCAGGGGGGGTCCGCCGGCTCTCACAACGAATTTTGCTTTATGGCTGCACAAGTTTAATGTTCTCAAATCATGTGGAGTTTAAGTGATTCATCACCTTCCTCACCTTCCTCACCCTCATCACCTTCCTCACCCTCATCACCTTCCTCACCTTCCTCACCCTCATCACCCGCATCACCGGCCCACACGCAGCACCCGCAGCACCTCCTCACCGGCCGCACCCGCAGCACCTTCAGCACCGGCCGCCAAAGCTCACCGGCATCACCGGCCGCACCCGCATCACCCGATAGCACCGGCCTCACCCGCAGCACCCGCATCACCCGCATCACCTTCCTCCCCTCAGCACCCGCAGCACCTCAGCACCGGCCGCACCATCAGCTCACCCCGCCAGCACCCTCAGCACCGGCCGCACCCGGCAGCACCGGCTCACCCGCAGCACCGCTCACCCGCAGCACCTTCCGCACCCCGGAGCACCGCCGCACCCGCAGCACCCGCAGCACCGCAGCACCCTCAGCACCGCCGCACCCTCAGCACGGCCGCACCAGCAGCACCGCAGCACCCTCGACCCACCCCCCTCACCCTCATCACCGGCATCACCCGCATCACCGGAATCACCACCGGCCTCCCGGCCTCACCCTCATCACCTTCCTCACCCTCATCACCTTCCTCACCCTCATCACCGGCCTCACCCTCATCACCTTCCTCAACGGCTCTCCTCCTCCTCACCTTCTCACCTTCCTCACCTTCTCACCCTCATCACCCTCATCACCGGCCGCACCCGAATCACCTTCCGCACCCTCATCACCGTCGCACCCTCATCACCTTCAGCACCCCTCATCACCTTCCTCACCTTCTCACCGGCCTCACCTTCCACACCCTCATCACCTTCCTCCCCGCATCACCCTCCGCACCGCATTACCTTCCTCACCCTCATCACCTTCCTCACCCTCATTACTTCCTCACCCTCAGCACACTTCCTCACCCTCATCAACCTCCCATCACCCTCATCACCCTCATCACCTTCCTCACCTTTCACCCTCATCACCTTCCTCACCCTCATCACTTCCTCACCTTCATCACCTCCCACCCTCATTACCTTCCTCACCCTCATCACCTTCCTCACCCTCATTACCTTCCTCACCCTCATCACCTTCCTCACCCTCATCACCTTCCTCACCCTCATCACCCTCATCACCTTCCTCACCTTCTCACCCTCATCACCTTCCTCACCCTCATCACTTTCCTCACCTTCCTCACCCTCATCGACTTCCTCACCCTCATCACCTTCCTCACCCTCATCACCTTCCTCACCCTCATCACCTTCTCACCCTCATCACCTCACTCATCCCTTCCTCACCCTCATCACCTTCCTCACCCTCATCACCCCTCCCCTCATCACCTTCCTCACCCTCATCACCTTCCTCACCTCAGACTTTGGCTGTTTCTGTCTCTTGAGAAGTGCTGATTCGTCTCTCTGACCTCCACCAGCTTCATATTTCCGTCGTGCACGGCGGCCTAATTGAATTGGACTCGGTTCTGTTCTGACCGAGCGGCCTAATCAATGAGGTTGACGGTGCAGAGAAGGTTCTGGCTGTAAGAAGGCTGATTTATGGGTGGACGTGCAGCAGAAAGAGCAGCTCACTCTGCTTTTTAGATATTAAAGACTGGAAGAGCGAAGGCGCCGGAGAAGAAAGAGAAAAACAGGCAGGTCTGCTGGAATGAGAAGGGAAGCACAAACCTCAGGAGGCCGATCAATATCATCCCGTTCCCAGGACGATGAGGCCGAGGAGCTCGTCTGGACGCTTAATGAAAGTCAGGTGAATCATCGTTTAATGAGTCGGCCAAGCGAAGGGCATCAGGTTCTGGTCCTGTTCCCTTTAATCAGCAGGAGAAGATCAGAGTTCCTCCAGGAGCCTCAGCACCAGGCTGAGCGTGGACATGAAACCTGATGGTTCCTGGTGTAGTTCCCTCCTCCGTTCCACCTCCTCTCTTCTATTGATGATTCATTTCCATGTGAGCTTTAATGTTCCGCTTGGATGTTCCATGTTCGATGATTTAAGGGCGACATAATTCCAATGTTCTCCTCATCTGAGCTCAGCAGGTGGTCATTTAAAATCCTGCCACTCACGGTGGGAGGTGACCTTGGTGCTGGGGGGGGGGGGTGAAATCCATCCATGATAACGAGGTTTTCTGTGTAAAAGTGTCCATTTAATCACGTCTTTGTGGATTTTAAATGCATCAGAGGTTTGCAGAAGGTGACCCAACCTTCCAATGACCGTTGGACCGTGTCAGATGACGGTCGATGACCATCAGCAGCCGCAGATTAAAGCTGTAACCTGAGATGAGGATTATAGTCATCCGATGCCTTCAGGTGAATCTGGATTCCTCAGCTCTGCTTCTGCGTCTTGTTCTCTTCACACGTCCTCTCTGATAAATGCTGACAGGAGCCGGAGGACGCAGCACTCACGCTAATTAATGTTAGAGGTAATCATCTGACATCAGCACGGATCAATCAGAGCCTTCCCCCAGCGTTCCCCCAGCGTTCCCCCAGCGTTCCCCCAGCGTTCCCCCAGCGTTCCCCCAGCGTTCCCTCCTCTCCTGCTCATCAGCCTCATTTCCTTCAGCAACGTTCACAGGTGGAGACCAGAATCTGTGTCATCGGTTCCGCCTGTTTAATTAAGCATCCCCGATGTTCAGCAACCGTCACTAATCCGTGTTTTTGTCACGTAGCGTCGCTTGAGAACATCTAAGGTCAAATAAAGTTGATAAGAAGCTGAAGTGTTGCAGCCCAAGTGGAGCTCTTCATTCATGGAGCTGCAGAAGCTGCTGGAGCCAAATTAAAGCTTTCATCTTCCTCACAGCTGAAGAACATCAAAGACTTCAAAGCATCATCAGACAGACGGATGAATGTGTTCTTCAGAGCCGTCACCTTCAAGCCAGCCGAGAAAAAAAGGATTTTAGACTGTGAATCAGAACAGAAATGAACTAAATCAAAGGCCAGCGTGAGGCCGACCCGGAGGGGGCGGGGCTTACAGGCAGGTACGGCGTACCGGAGCTCTGAACACGAGATGCTGCTAAATCTCACAGACACAAGCAGGTTGACGGTCTCATGGTGTCAACAATAGGACCAGTGTTCCGGTACTGCACGTGCACGCTGGTGTGTGCACGCTGGTGTGTGCACGCTGGTGTGCACGTTGGCATCACACAGAGAACTTTATGGTGATTGACTGCAGCCAATCAAATCAAAAGAAACAATCAGGTCACTTATGTAAGGTTGTGTGTGTCTGTGTGTGTGTGTGTGTGTCTGCGTGTGTGTGTGTGTGTCTGTGTGTGTGTGTGTGTGTGTGTGTGTGCTCTCAGCAACCTTCAGTCTGGAGCACATGAACGACCTCCGGCTCTTCTGTCTTCACTAATTGTTTCAATTCCCTTTAAACTACAAGTTTTCTCTCCTGCTGCTGCTTCCGTAACCAAAAACACTTGATCCAGGATCCTGGATCCTGAATCCTGGATCCTGGATCTGCTGCTGCGTGCAGATCACGTGACCACCAAACCCGCCTCCATGGGGACCCGTTAGCCTCGGTCGGGGATCATTTCTGTGGAAACAGATCACTTGTGGTCCAAACTGGAGGTTTGTCTGGAATATCGAGGGACCAGAGGGAAAATGGTGAAATTCCGTGGATGATTCCAGCCTGACTGTGATTTTGTTTGGGATGCGGCTCCTGGGCCGTCGGGGTGAGATGATCTATGAGGAACCGTCCGTCCTGTGGGGCTGCAGCTCCTGTAATGAGGGGATCTGGGCGCCGCTCTGAGGATGGAATCTGTCGACGCCACACGGAAGCTCCGTCAGGCTGGATTGGATCCGGAAGATTTACGTGCTGCAGCGGCCCTGGGGGGGGGGGGGGGGGGGCAGAAGCTGTTAGAACAAGATTGGCTTCGGGGCGCAGGCGCCACCTGGGGACCTCACCTCCGCCCCCACCCTCACCTCCGCCCCCACCCTCACCTCCTCCCCCACCCTCACCTCCGCCCCCACCCTCACCTCCTTCCCCACCCCCCACCCTCACCTCCTCCCCCACCCCCCACCCTCACCCCCATCCGGGCAGGAGCAGCTTCCCTTCGGCCGTATCAGCAGCAGCGGCGCCTCGGCTAATGTGATTGGCGGAGCAGAACCGAGCCCCCGCTGGGCTGCAGCCAGGCCTCGCAGACACGTCCTGGGGGGGCGCGCGTCCTGGGGGGGCGCGTCCCGGGACGACGGTGGGTCGACACATATTTGCCATGGGAGCGGGACGTTGCCTTCAGGAATTCTAAGATCATTATTTCTGTGACTTGAACTGACTTTTGGGACTTGGGTAGGACGGAGCTGTGGACCTGATCCTGATCCTGACCCTGACCCTGACCCTGATCCTGATCCTGATCCTGATCCTGATCCTGACCCTGATCCTGATCCTGATCCTGACCCTGATCCTGACCCTGATCCTGATCCTGATCCTGATCCTGATCCTGATCCTGACCCTGACCCTGACCCTGACCCTGACCCTGACCCTGACCCTGATCCTGATCCTGATCCTGATCCTGATCCTGAGGCGTCCCCACCAAAGGTCAAAGGTGAGAGCGGAGGTCTCCCAGCTGGACACAAACACGACGACAGTGTTTGTTTTTATGATCACTGACATGATGGACGTGGGCGTCGGCCTCGCTTGTATTCCTGGTTTTCTTCCCTCTATTTTCCGGATGAATCAAACGTCTCATTCAGGAGACGAAGGGACGTCTCCTGAATGAGAACCCGTCCTCCCACGCTGAGAAGCGCGATGTCCACGCTCGCCTCCATAAATAGCCCCGCATTAATCAGTCCACACGTCCTCGCCGGTCTGTTGGAGATGCCAGGATGACGCCGCGGTGACGCCGGCGGTCCGACGTCTGTCCTGCAGGACAAAAACAGACGCCTGTTTACGGGGACGTCCACGGAGGACGGTCCTGGGAATCAGCTCCCTCTCCCAAGGAGACCGAGGACAAAAAACAGCCTGTTAGCAGCATACAGATGAGAAAACCACATCTGTTATTCAAGGATGACGTTTCATCCCCCAGAGTCTCAATCATTTTAATAATTAGGATTATTTTTATCAGTTCCGGACAAAATCACACAAATAAATTATTATTCCGCTTCATTAGGTAAATCCTGAGGAAGCCTCAGATTAAAAGATGGATTAAAATCCTCATTTCTGAGTTTTCTGCCTTCGTTAAGGTGTCGTCAGTTCCTGTCTGATGTCCAGAGGGTCCAGAACGGAGACCTCCTGGTGGGACGGTCCCAACTGGAACATAAACACGCCTAACTTCCAGAGCCGAGCGGGAATGTGGATCAGATTCTCTGACTCCAGATCAGTCGCACGGCTTCAGACCAGGAACACTTCCAGTGTTGCTCCTCCACCGGGACCATCCGGCTCCTGAATTATACATGACGGAACCTCGTGGATGATAATAAAGCTTTGTGTCCCGAGCCAATGATCCCCATCATTTACATACTGGGGGGGGGGGGGGGGTGTCAGAGCTGCTGAAGACATGTGGGTTCTACAGGACGGACGGTTTGGTTCTGATCCGAGAGCTTCTGCCGTCCAACCCCCCCTCCAGGATCCTGTGGTGATCCCACAGGAATCAAAGACACCTGGATGATGCTTCATCCTTTTCTCCTCCGATTGGGACCGAATGAGGCCCGAAACTCACTGATGGGATAAAAGATCCATCTGCTCAGATCCTTCAGAACCGTCAGTGTTTTACATAAACGGTGAAAATGGGTCAGAGAGTGGAGCAGCTCAGAGGCGGCGAGCAGATGAATGCAGCTAACGACGCCAACTCAAGCTGTTTTTTGGGTTCTGGTTCAGCCCATTAACGATCAGGACTGACACCAAGGTGCTGTCTGAGCCAGCTGGATCATGAAGGTCCAACAGCACCGCCGTCTGATTCACCCAGAAGCTCGTTAGGGTTAGGGATCAGCAGAACCGCTAATTTGGTCCAAACTCAGATGTTACTCAACTCCTACAATAATGGCCACGTCACAACAAAGACGTGAAACGGTCCAAACCGGATTTACTGGTAGTTATGGCGGTTATGTAACCTGGGCTGGTCACCATGGCAACAGCTGAGGTAGTAGCAAATGGTGACGGCTGGGCTGTTGTGCTCATCTATCTGTGAACCACTAGTGTAGCATCAACAGCTAACTGAGCTAATGTCATGTATGAAGCTGGGCTGGCCTACACGTGCACGCACTGCTGCCGTGCATGAACGTGCATGAGCGTGCATGAGCGTGCATGAGCGTGCATCACGGCGACAGTTTGAGGCTTCAGCTACCCGATTAGCGTGCACACACACACGCACGCACGCACACACTCTGAGGGGGCAGGAAGAGCTCAAGGGGGCCTTAAAGAAGAGCAGGATTTGCTAGTTCGATTCTGAAAGATCAACTTTCATGGCAGCAACGTGATGCAGAGAAAAATAAATGGCCTCGACCTTTGACCTTTAATGAGGAATCAATTCATAATTGAAATGCTTCTGGGCAACTTTGCTAATTCCATTTCTGAAGCATTTTAAGGATGAGGAACACGGCTTCTTCATTATTTCCAGAGGTGATTTCATATTGATGAAGGATCAATAATTGAGGCCGTGGCGATGGACAAGGTGCTGCTCGCCGTCCTGAAGGCTGAGCAGACGCTGACGTCGGCCGGCTCGAGCCCCGGGCTCGTTAATCCTAATTAACACCCTTCAGTAATGAGCTAATTAGCCCTGCTACGCAGCCAGAGGTGCCATGTTGCTACACGTCTCTGGTTCTCATCAGGGCTGATTATCGCTGAGAGTCTCGTTTTGGATCATGTCACGTGCTGCGGAGCGCCCCCTAGTGCTGCGGAGCGCCCCCTAGTGCTGCGGAGCGCGCCCCTAGTGGCGGCGATGCCGCTGCCTGCTGGAGGCACCTTCAGCAGAAGAGACACGTCCTCCTTCTCACCACTGACAGGCGTCACCTCGACTTCCATCCGCAGGTTTATCAAAGGCTACGACGCTCATAGCGCCACCGTCAGGCCAAACTAGTGTCGTTCATCCACATTCAAATGATTAAATTAGCTTTTGGTTTTGGCAAAACTTCATTAGATTTCTCACATTTAGACAGAAATGAACAAGATAGAACTCCAGTTTATACATTAGCATCCCAGCACAACTTATACACCACATTTTGTAATTGGCCACGCCCACTTTGGGCATCATTTAGTGTTGGTATTTTTTCTTTATATGTTTTGTTCATATGAGATTTTACAAACTATGAAGATGATTTAGAAATGTAGCTGTTTAGTTATTTTAATATTCAAATGAACTCGGTGAATGAATGAATGAATTTAATGTATGTGCGTGTGTGTGTGCATGAGTGTGTGAGTGTGTGCATGAGTGTGTGCATGAGTGTGTGAGTGTGTACTATCTTCAATAGAACAAAGCTCAGCCTCCCTTTGATGGTGGGTCAGAGTCTGGAAAAATGATTAAAGTGCTTTGTGAACTCCTCAGAGGAGAGACGGTAAATCTACAGAGCAGCAGAAAAGAAATGTGAGTGTGTGTGTGTGTGTGAGAGTGTGTGAGAGTGTGTGTGTGTAAGTGTGTTGTAACTGTGCGTGTGTGTAAGTGTGTGTGTGTGTAAGTGTGAGAGTGTATTGTGTGTAAGTGTGTGTGTGTGTGAGAGTGTATGTGTGTGTGTGTGTGTGTGTGTGTTGTGTGTTGTGGTGTGTGGTTGTGCGTGTGTGTAGAGTGTGTGCGTGTGTGTAAGTGTGCGTATGTGTGTGTGTGTGTAATGTGTGTGTGTGTGTGTGTGTGTGCGTATGTGTGTGTGTGTAAGTGTGTGGTGTGTGTGAGAGTGTGTTGTGTGTGGTGTCTGCGTGTTGTGTGTGTGTGTGTGTGAGAGTGTATGTGTGTGTAAGTGTGTGTGTGTGCGTGTGTGTGTGTGTGAGAGTGTGTGCGTGTGTGTGTGTGTGTGTGTAAGTGTGTGTGTGAATCTCCTGTTTTCACAATATTTCCGTCTTTGGTCACTTCCTGAACAATAACGCAGTCATGTGACCTTGGAACAATCAGCTGTGCTAATTAGCCGTCATCTCTGGGGTTTTTGGCTAATTGCAGCAGTTTGGCTGCAATTAGGCCACGTTTTCATTTCCCCAGAAACCGAACCTGGAATCATCATCCAGGAAGGAGAACAACAGCATCAAAGCTCGTGGTGCCGTCGGGTCGCTCCTGAGTGGTCCTGGAGAAGGATCCTGATAATGGTGATCCCAGTCCATCCGGATCCACCAGGAATCCTCACTAATTCCTAAAAAATCCTAGAAAACAACAATGGAGAATAATGGGGAATGATGGAGAACGATGGGGAACGATGGAGAACGATGGAGAACGATGGGGAACGATGGAGAACGATGGAGAACAATAAAGAACGATGGAGAACCATAAAGAACGATGGAGAACGATGGCGAACGATGGAGAACGAAGGAGAACAATAAAGAACGATGGAGAACGATGGGGACCAGCTGCTGCTGCTCCATCAGCATCTGCTTCTCTTTAAGCGTCGTCTAAAACAGCTGAAGGAGTCGCAGCTTCCGTGTTTCCATCTGTGAACGTTCCCGATGTCCCAGATTTTCCAGCCTTCCGGCTGCGGCCACAGAATCAGCGAGACAAAAACATCCCACGAAGTGCTCGAATCTCCGCAGGGTCAGACGGAAAAAAGGGAAAAGGGCTTGTTTGTTCTCTCGACTGTTCGTGGCGCCGTGATAATCCGGTCACGTTCCCGTGCTGCCGCTGAGCTTCGGGACACATCTGCAAACCTTCCTGCTCCGCTGCAGAGCCCAGACGGAGCTCTTTATTCCTGCCTATTCCTCCGTTCAGGAGCGACGGCGGTGATGGATGGAAGCGCCGGGAGGGCCTCTCCTCACGCCTTGGTGGTCGTCTGCCCCCTGGTGGCCGACCTAGGAACAGCGCCATCCTTTTCTCAGGCTTGACTTCAGATTCCTGGTGACATCTTTCAGAACGTCTGTTCTCAGAGGCGGAACATTCCCACATTCATCCATGATTCCGCCTCTCACACGTCCGACTCGTCTTATCTCTTGTACAATAGGACCCGGATAAATGTGGACGTCAACTCTCCCATGAGGGTCTCTGTTGGAGAAGAATGGAACTGGTGGCCTCCTTCTGGGGGGAGAAGCTTCTGTGGCTGTAAAACACGTTTTATCTTCCCAGATACAACAAAGCAAAATCCGCTGGGAGGGGCCGTTTGTCAGGGGGCCACACTTTGTTGGGCCCGATCAATAGTTTTCCAGCTCAGACAAAGCGCAGCGAGGAGCGGACGGGGAACCTTGGGTCAACCACGTCAGGAGCCCCGCCCCTCCCCCGAGGCGCCTTCCCTGGCCTTTATGTAACCAAGCCTGCAAAAACAGACATAAAAGCCCTAAAATGTGGGATCACAAAGCGGCGCCGACCCGCCCGACAGCAGCCGCGACACCGGAGATGCCTTTAAAGTAGGACATCAACTATTGATGCCGCGGCGACGCCGCGATCAGGTGTGACGCCTCCAGGGCGGATTTAAGGAATCACTGTCGCTCCCAGAGCAGCCGCTCATGCATGTTTAACAGAGGCAGCTCATTCTGGGACCGTTCTGGGACCATTCTGGGACCATTCTGGGACCGTTCTGGGACAAGAAGACCAAACTGGATCTCTGAACTTTCATGGCTGTTCGGCTGATTGTCTGCCTGTGAGGCCGCCATCACCTAAACAGGCCGTCAAACCTGTCAGGAAGTCAAAAGAGTGATGATCAGGACTTTATTAAAGTGTGTAAAACCACACACACACACACACACACACACACACACACACACACATCCCTGTGCTTCTATCTATGTGAGAACATTTATAGACAATACATGGAGCTCCTTACCTTAGCCATCAGAAATAACCCCCTGACCCCTGACCCCTGACCTAAACCCAATTTTAACCCCGACCTCAAAACTATGTCTTAACCCTCCAACCAAAGTGTCCTCACTTCCCCACAAAGTCCTTGGATTGTTTGTAGAGCATTTCGGACCTCAGTATGTAGCCAGTACAAGAACACACACACACACACACACACACACACACACACACACACACACACACTCACACACACACACACACACACACACACACTTTTCATTATGCATTCATTTGATTAAGTGCAGCTGAGTCCAGTTATAATTCATGTTATTAGTCCAGATCAAAGCTGAATGTTTCCATATTTGATGTCTGTTTTGTTTCTGGGGAACAAAGATCACGTTCACGCTCTGTTTGCTCTGTTTCTTCATCACGGATTCTCTTTCATTCTTGTTCCCAGTTTTCACTGATTTTCCTTAATGACCTTCTGAAGGTGTAAATGAAGTCATGTGAGCCGAGCAGATGTGGGTTGCTGTCATGTGACGTCCTGATTACATTTTCTGTCGTTTATTATTATTATAAGAAATTATTATTATTTTTATGATCCGTTCGGGGGCTCTGCTGCTTGTTTAAAGGTCCAGGGTGCAACAGTTGGCGCCATCTAGTGGCAAGAACCCAGTTATCAACGGTCTGTTTCAAGCCCCTCCCCTTTCTCCCGTCTCTTCAGAACAAACAACATTTACACGTGAATCTATTCGTCAATGGACCAAAAGATGATTTAAAAAAATGAAAACAATCTTTTCCGTTTCCCATTTCCGGGTTTATTAGCATGTTTGACGGGAAGCACAGCCAACGGAAGAGAAGAAGCAACATGTGATAGAACCAGCAACAGCAGTCTAACACGTGAAGAAGAATCAAACACATTTGTGTGGAAGCACCTGTGAAGAGTAAAGTCATTAATCGAGAAAATAATAACACATTAAGACTCTGCTATTCCACAACTTCCTGTGCTTCCCTTTAATCCTGCTTGCAGCCGCTGTAGTAGCTGAAGATGGTGTTGTCGATCCACTGGCGGTACTTGGACACGGCCGTGTAGACGCCAGGAAACCGGGGGTCAGCGCAGCCGTTCCCCCAGGACACCAGACCATAGACCCGCCCCTCGCACACCAGCGGACCGCCAGAGTCCCCCTGAAACAGAACCAGACTCGGGAACGTCGGGAATTCCTCAATATTCCCATTTCACTGGGCGACGAATCACAGCTCCACTAATGATTGAACAGCAGAGTTATGGACCAGTTTGGCTCTCCCAGTCCCAGTTTAACCAGAGTTATGGACCAGTTTGGCTCTCCCAGTCCCAGCTGAACTCTCCCGGTCCCAGTTTACCCAGCGGTATTCCGGTCTCTCTCACCTTGCAGGCATCTTTCCCGCCATCGCTGTAACCGGCACAGATCATGTTTTCCGTGATGCTGCCGTTATACGAGGCGCTGCTGTTGCACGTGTGCGTGGAGACGATGGGCAGCGTGACGGTGCGGAGGGTGGAGGGGATCTCCCCGGTGCTGGGGCTGGTGTAGCCCCACCCCGACACCCGGCACATTCGCCCCGCCGCCATGGAGGCGGCCTGGCGGGGCAGCAGAGCTACGGAGACGTAGCTGTTCAGGTAGACCGGCGCCTTCAGCTGGAGACAGGGCGGGATGAGTGGGCGGGGCGAGCCACGCGCACGCCGACGTGTCACACCGTACCTTGATGAGCATGATGTCGTTGTTGTTGGTGGTGCTGTTGTACTGCGGGTGGGGCACCAGCAGCTGGGGCAGTGTTTCCTGTTCCGTGCCCTCGTAGATGCTCAGAGAGTAATCCCCCGCCACCACCATCATCTTCTTTAACCTCCAGAGATCAAAGACAAGCAGAAGCAGAAGAAGAAGAAGTTTCCCACTCAGCTCGACTCAGACCACTGAAACACCCGACCTCCGTTTCCCTTCATACTAATGACACACGCACGTGCTTCGCACTGTTATGGCTGCTGGCTGGGGTGAAATGCATTGTGGGATACCTAGTCCTGATGAAATGGGTGGAGCACATCTGGGAACCAGTCTACATCGTGGTCTTTTACGAACCCGAGAACGGACGCTCATCGGTGGCCGTTCCTCAGGTGTTCTCCCAGAGACTTGATCCCCTAATTTCTCACACACGCTTCAGACGTGTGGACTTGGGACAGTAACTCCCATGATGCATTTCACCAGTATGGACCCAGGACGTTCACAAGACCGTTCCTGCATACTGGGCGTTGAGAAGGAACCAACAGTGGAAGGAGTGTGGAGGAGGAGGATAAGGAGCAGCAGAAGGAGGAGCAGGAGGAGGAGCAGCAGAAAGAGGAGCAGCAGCAGGAGGAGCAGGTGGAGCAGCAGGAGGAGGAGAAGGAGGAGCAGCAGGAGGATGAGGAGCAGGAGGAGGAGCAGCAGGAGGAGGAGGAGCAGCAGAAGGAGGAGCAGGAGGAGCAGCAGGAGGAGCAGCAGCAGGAGGAGCAGCAGGAGGAGGAGCTCACCCTACGTTGCAGTGAGCAGCTGTGATGACCCAGTACTTGTTAATCAACGAGCCTCCACAAATGTGGTGCCGCTCCGTCGTCTGGATGGACACCATGTACTTGATGAAATGAGGAACGGGAGCGTAACCTCCTATGATACGTCTCTGACCTGCACACACACACACACACACACACACACACACACACACCACACACACACACACACACACACACACACGCACACAGATAAATGTGAGATGGTTTCAAAGCAAAGACCCACAGAACTGTAATTTTGTTCCTCCAGCTGCTGAGTCAACAAGAACAATAAAACAAAGCTTCTGGCTCAGCACATCAAAGGAAATCAATACATCAAAGTGCGACTGACCACCGTTATTGATCTGAATTTGGACTATGAGAGTTCTTTATTTCTCAGGTTGACGTCTCTTCAGAGAAGCCTTCGAATCAAGTGATTCGCATAAAAACACACAATGTTTCCATGGCAACAAGATGTGGTTCTGATAGATGAAAGGATGTAGATTTCAAATGTTCAGATAAACATAATAAACAGGTGATGTTAACCAGCACTTGTTGAGGGTTAGTCCCCTCTCAAAAGTGCAGAAATGAAGAAAAAAACAGTCCTGAGTGGACCTTTGGTTCCTTTGGGTTCTTCTCTAGTTCTGCCTCGATCCCACTGACACCGACTGAAGCCGTTACAGAACATTTACGTCCTCACATTTCTTTAAGCTCCCTTTGCTAAATCCAACCTCTGAATGCTCCTTTTTCCTTCCCGACTCTCCTCGTCTCAACATTCTCGTCAGAACCGACCGATCCGATTGGCTTTTCCAGGCGCTGACATCCCAAATTGATCGCAGTGATCAATAATTGAGTGGTTGGTTGAGGAGACGAAGCATCTGCTGAGTTTACTCCAAATTCCATTAAAGCCTTTTGAGTCGGGGCCAGTTGAGCATTGATCCGTTCCTAAAGGACGCTGGGACCAGCCCCGACCCGCTGAACACATCTAACCTCACTAATGTGGTACCGGTCATCAATGGGAAGAATCTTCTAAATCAGACCCGAATGATTCTCTGCTCACGGCCTTTAGCATCGATCCGATAATCAATCGCCGTGTGTGGCGGCTACAAAGTCACGTGGACGTCACGTAATGAGAAGTGGGCAGATTCTGGAGGTTCTGGACCTCCTCCGGGGTCAATTACAGCGGCATCACAGCTGTCTGGTACCGCAGGGCGTCGGCCACGTTTGCCCAAAGTTTCGAAAAGGAGAAATAGTCTAAATGTTTCAAAATGGGTTTTTTTCCCGATGATTGACCCGCGGGCGTTCTGAGCTCCACCGTCAGATTTGTCTTTTCTCAAACATGGATCAAACATCAGCTGGTCCGGTTCCGACTGGACCAGCTTCTCCGTGCATGGGGGAATGTAAAGGCGTACTCACAGTTTCCGGCCAGAACCTCCAGCAGAACACAGAGGAACACAGAACGTAAGTCCATGTCGGAGCGGGCGGCACACAAAGGCTTGTGTTCCACCGGCAGCGCTTCTCCTCTCATTTTAACAGGAAGCTGTTACACCTGCTCAGGTTTCTTTTAGTTCCCATTTCTGTTGTCATGGACACCAGCGGACTTGGTGTGACCCTTCGCTCTCATCAATAAGATCCCATCGATCACGTAGAAAACTGATCACTTTTCTGTTGCCCTTAATAGAAGAAACTTTATTCAGACTTTTTCCAGACAAACATTCACAGTTTTATTAAAAATTAAGTATTTTATCAGTTTTATGTAGGAAAACACACTAAAACACTCTTTATAAATATGTATTTCTTTATTAATCGAGTGCTGAGCTCATTTATTTTCATGTACCCTTTATTTCTCCTTTAATAAGCTGGACTCCAGATAACAAGAATCAGAATAAAATCCTCTTTCAATGTTAAATGATGTTAAAATACAGATTAAACCAGTCTATATGTGCTGAGTATGATGCTGAAACTGTGATATTCTGCTTGATTAAACCCCTGGTTGTGTTTTCCTTTGTTTCTTGATGGATTTCTGATATTTGATATTTAAGGACAGGGGTTTTCCCCAGTGGTGGCCTCTCAGATTTAACCAAACATCATCTGCATACATGCGAGCGTCCATCAGGCCTCCTGAGCTGGGCGCCACCAAGTCCAGCCTGCAGCTTTGGCCCACATCTGCTCTGCTCTCATTAAAAATGGAGGAGCTTTATCGGTGGTGAGTTCCCGACCTCCTCCCATCACTAATGACCCTCGCTCTTCCTGTCGTGTCCCCTGTGGGCCGACCGCTGCCCTTTTCTTTTAAAGGAACATCTTGGCTCCCCTGGAGTGAAGCGGCATCGGACTCCAGAACCATCTGATGTCTCTGTTTCTTTCTTTTGGTTCTGACTGGCTTAAACAGAGTGTAAAACCTTTGTTTTTTCTTAGATATTGACAAATACTGTATGGGTTCAGCCGTTTCTGTGAAATCAGTGAAATACCACATGTCGCCTTGAGGGGCAGTAGCGAGTCCACGTGGTCCTAAAACCGGTCCTTATCAAAAACCCAAAGGTTTAGTGTTTCATTTCACAGAAGTGAAAAGATCCAGAACTAAACTGCCTTCATCCAGGACACCCTAGAGGTGACAACCATGCTTTGTTATGCTAAGTTAAGCGCTAAGTTAGCACACGCAGAAGCGAAGCATTAACTTTCAGAGCTCCTCCACTGGGCGTGGCTGTTGGAACTTAAACGTTCAGGCTCTAATGGTTCTTATGGACTTGCAGCACCAAACATGAGAACATGAGAGAACAGTGGGGGTGGTGGCTGTGAAATACTGCCCCCTGTGTTTCAGAGCATGAATTTAAATGCCCTTTTCTGGGGCTCATATTTACATTTTCTGATAGCAGAGCTAAACTCTGAGCCTACACGATCTTTGACCGACATTTTTTAACGAGTTCATGAATTTGAAATGTTACGTTGCTACTGTTTGTCCATACGTTTGCAACGATGAGGACGACCCTGTCCTAATTATCCACAGGGACAATCGAGACACCAGAACCCTCATCTTTGTCCTGTTGTAGGTCAAGTTCATTGTTTAAGTCTGACACGGTTTAAAAGCAGATGAAAAGATTATTTAAACAAAAGGTGTGGATGATACTGTTGCACTATAAAAGGCAGCAGGAGAACTTTGATTCTGCCAGTTGGAGACACCCTGAAGGTTGACGCATTTGGACGTCCAGGTTTAACGGCTGTACACAGCCTCCTTTGTGTGTTTCTGAAGGTTATTACCTGTTGGTTCTTTACAGTTTATTAACATGAGGAGTCGGCAGCACAGGTGTGGCGTGTTGGTCCTTCTGGCTCTCTTAGTGACAGGTGAGATTTTCCATGGCGGCTTCTTAGCGCACGCTAACCTGCCGAAAAGGTTCTAATCGGTAAAATCAGGGAGGAACTGAAATGTTGTCGTTTTTATGATAAACCTGAAATGAATTTGGCGTCACTGTCTGCAGAGAGTTTCAGCACCAGGATCATTGGAGGTCAAGTGGTCCCCCGCTTCTCCATCAAGTACCAGGCGTCCCTGCAGTCTCCACGAGGACACTACTGTGGGGCCACACTGGTGCACCCTCAGTGGGTGGTTTCTGCTGCCCACTGCTGGATTCCGTGAGTACTGCAGCCAGTCTTGAAATTACAGTTTAAAAGTGCTCCATTTTTCCTGATGCCTTTGATGAGGATGTTTGGGGACTTCCTGTGTAAACCTCAGGATCAAAGAGGAACTGGTGGAGTTTAGAGCTAATGTAAAACTGATTTTTGTGTTTAATGAGGTGTTTGCTGACTGGATCAAATCTGCACGAGTTCAAATGGAACACGTGTGGAACCCAACCTTGATGCCTCCTGCTTTCGGTCTTCAGGAGCAGTTTGATGAAGGTGGTGTTGAGTGAACACAACCTGGAAGTCGACGAAGGCTTCGAGCAGGTTCTGAACGTCTCCCAGATTTACATGAACAACTTCAAATACTGGACATTTGACAACGACATCATGCTCATCAAGGTGAGTGCAGGTCCAACCCGCTCCCCCGCGTCGGTTCAGCAGCTTTAAAAATGAATGTTTGTGCGGCAGCTGAGCGAGCCGGCGCAGCTCAACGCCAACGTCCAGCCGGCCGCTCTGCCGGACGCCGCCACGCCGCCGCTGTCCTCCGACACCTGCACGGTGAGCGGCTGGGGCGTGACCCAGATCTACAGTTCCTACCTGTCACCTGTGCTGCGAGCCGTGGACGTGCAGATCATCTCCAACTGCAGGCGTTATTACTACTGGGGGATGATCACCCCCAACATGCTGTGTGCAGGATCAAGGTTGGGCGGGAAAGACTCCTGTCAGGTACAGATGCTTTCGGTGGTTAGCTCAGGTGTAATTACAGTGTTATTACCTACTCTATGAATAAATGTGTCAGATTTTAGGGATCTGCCCAAAGTTGTTTCATGGAACGACACTGACACGGAACAGATGTCGAGCTTTTATTCATCTATTCACAGACGTGCATGTTAGCATGTTGCTAGGAGGTTGGGTTGCCAGTGATGTCGGTGTCGTATCGCCACGTGTTCCTGACAGCTCAGTTAACGAGTCATTCATCCAAATGAAACACGGTTCATTGCGTCCTCTTATATCGCCGCAGGGAGACTCTGGCGGGCCGCTGGTTTGCAACGGCCACTTCGAGGGCATCGTGTCGTGGGGGATCGGATGTGCACACCCGTACTTCCCTGGAGTCTACACCAGAATCAGGAACTACGTCGGCTGGATCGAGGACATCATCAAAAACAAATGAAAATAGACAGATGAAAAATAAAGCCCAGGTCTTCATTTAAGAGCCGGTCACTTATGACGTCATGTCTCAAACTGGGATGTTTCGGTGGCTGGTTGAGTCGGCTGATTTCAGATTGTTTAACTCACATATTAGCTAAATATTTAAGAGCTGAAGAAACTCGTCTTTTTGTTCGCTTTTAACTTGTCATGACACTTTCCTAACTAATGTGTAGCAGGCTGTGAAATGGTCCATATTGAAGTAGTTTAGGTTCCATGGGGTCTGCAGACGGCGCTACCTCGTCCTCTAAAGAGGAATCACGGCCCTCATTCATTTTGTAAAACCGTTCTTATGCAGTGGAGGATTTGGCGCCACCTTTTGGTGATGCACAGTACCTGTAACACGTGTAGTAACGTGTAGTAACACCTGTGTCCTGTAGCACTCATGTGTTCCCTCATATGACCGTCATTCACTTCTGTACATCTTTGACCGTTTTATTATAATTATACTAATTTTCCTCTCTCACACACACTCATAGCAATTTATCTAATAAAAGAGAGATGAAATTTTAAGTCTGTTTCAGTTTTAACACTCGGTAATGTTACACCCAGTTGCGTCATCACTGTTTAGATCGATAAATGATTATATTGGATGAGATATTTGACTGAGCACTGAACTCTGTTAAATTTACTGAATCTCATCCACAGCTAAAACTAGTTTAAACATTAAAGAGTCAGTAAATCACGTTTTATAGCGACAGTTGTGCTTCTTGGCCGAAGGGGGCGCTGACACCATCGCTTACGTCACGGTGCTGGCTCATGATGACGTCATGAAATAACGACTCTGAACCGTTGAAGCCTCCTCGCCTGATCAGTGATCAAAGGTCGAAGATTTGAAAGCGACACATTATGTTACAGCTCATTTACATTGTGATTCAGCTGCCCTCCATCTTCTCGGTCTCGATTAACTTAAACCAGTTTCTGCAACTCTAGAAAAATAAAATACCAGATTCAAGAAGGTAAGTTATGGAAAACAGGCAGACAGCACTTATTAAATGTAATATATAAACATAATATTCCGACCAAACAAGGATAAAATGGATTTATATAAATTATTTTAATGGCAAAATAAAACGAGTTTACAGGTGTTTATGAAGGTTTTTGCTCACTGTGTTTTTCCCACGGCCCCACGTTGGACGATGACGTCATGTAGCGACAGCCAATCGCAGCTCTCCTTATTGAGAGGTGACGTCTTTGTTTACATCTCGCTGCCGTCCCGGGTCCTGCTGTCAGCGGGCGCAGGGTGAACCCTCCTCGGTGGAACCATGTCTCTGAGACACGCTGTGAGCCGGGGCCTGGAGTGGGGCCGCTCCCTCCTCCAGCCGGGGCTCCTCAAATCTGGGGGCCGACTGGTAGCAAAGTTCCGAGCGGAGCGCTTCCGCGTAGCCCCGCGGGGCCCCAGCGCTCAGCCTCGGGCTTTCCTGCCCTCCCGCTACCGCTACTACCGCACCTCCCTGAGGGGCCTGGCCGCTCAGCTCCAGTCCGCCGCCTTCAGGAGAGGCTTCGGCGGGGGGGCAGCGCGGAACAGGGCCGTGTTCCTGGCCTTCGGTCTCGGCGTGGGGCTCATCGAGCAGCAGCTGGAAGAGGACAGAAAGAGCGACGCGGCCTGTCAGGAGATCCAGGCGAGATTTGACTCTTTGAATCAGTTTAAACCTCTCTGTAGTAGTACTACAGGAGTACTCTACTGCAGTATTAGTAGTACTACAGCAGTACTACAGTAGTACTCTACTGCAGTATTAGTAGTACTACAGCAGTACTACAGTAGTACTCTACTCCAGTATTAGTAGTACTACAGTAGTACTACAGTAGTACTCTACTCCAGTATTAGTATAACTACAGCAGTACTCTACTCCAGTATTAGTAGTACTACAGGAGTACTCTACTCCAGTATTAGTAGTACTACAGTAGTACTCTACTCCAGTATTAGTAGTACTACAGTAGTACTCTACTCCAGTATTAGTAGTACTACAGTAGTACTCTACTCCAGTATTAGTAGTACTACAGTAGTACTCTACTCCAGTATTATTAGTAGTACAGTAGTAATCTACTGCAGTGTTAGTAGTACTACAGCAGTCCTACAGCAGTACTACAGCAGTACTCTACACCAGTATTAGTAGTACTACAGTAGTACTCTACTCCAGTATTATTAGTAGTACAGTAGTAATCTACTGCAGTGTTAGTAGTACTACAGCAGTACTTCAGCAGTACTACAGCAGTACTACAGTAGTACTTCAGCAGTACTACAGTAGTACTCAGCAGTACTACAGTAGTACTTCAGCAGTACTACAGTAGTACTACAGCAGTACTACAGTAGTACTACAGCAGTACTACAGCAGTACTACTGTGGTACTACAGCAGTACTACAGTAGTACTGCTGTAGTACTACAGTAGTACTACAGCAGTACTACAGCAGTACTACAGCAGTACTACAGCAGTACTACTGTAGTACTGCCCCATCTAACCTGACTCGTTAATATCTGATGAGGTCGCTGATCAAACCTTCGTCCTGCGTCTCCGTTTAAACAGGCTGTTTTTAAGAGGAAACGCTTCCCGGCGCCACTCCGGCCGTTCACCTCCGGATACAAACTGGAGGATTATGTCATCGGGAACCAGATCGGGAAAGGATCCAACGCCGCTGTGTATGAGGCCGCGGCCTCGTTCGCCCCCCTGAAGGAGAGCGAGGCCTCCGTGGTGGAGCTGAAGGACGGTGAAGAGCCAAGCGCTCGACCTCTGACCTGCTGCTCGCTCAGAAACTTCCCTCTGGCCATCAAGATGATGTGGAACTTCGGGGTCAGTGGACTTTCCTGGTGTCCTGGCGGCTCTGTGTCCTGTCCTCCTCATGTTTGTCCTCATGTTTGTCCTCATGTGTGCAGGCGGGCTCGTCCAGCGAGGCCATATTAAAGTCCATGTCCCAGGAGCTGGTGCCCGCAGGTCCTTCAGCCTTGAATGTGCAGGACCAGGTTGTCCTGGACGGGTGAGTGACCCCCCCCCTGCCAGGACCTCCGTCCCGTCCTGGTGCTGAGAGACAGCTTTGTGTTTGCAGGCACTTTGGAGCCGTGAGAGGTCTGGCAGCTCACCCCAACGTCATCAGCGTGTGCCGCGTGTTCACGGCCCGGGTCCCGCTGCTCCCAGGGGCCCTGGAGGAGTATCCGGACATGCTCCCGGCCCGGCTCAACCCGGCCGGTCTGGGCAACGACCGCACGCTCTTCCTGGTCATGAAGAAGTAAGACCGCGTGAAACTGGGCTGGTTTTGGTCCCAGGAACCTCCCGTTAATCTGCCCCTTTGGATGAAGACTGATTCTGATTCTGTGCGACTCCGGCGGCACCGTGGGGACCTGACCGGGTCTTTGTTCCGTCTCGTCCTGTTCTAGTTACCCCCTCACGCTGCGACGGTTCCTGGCCGGGTCCCGGCCCAACCGCAGGCAGCAGGCCCTGATGGTGCTGCAGCTCCTGGAGGCCGTCGACCATCTGTGCAGACAAGGCGTCGCCCACAGGGACCTCAAGTCTGACAACGTGCTGCTGGAGCTGGATCCCGGTACGACTCGGGTTCAGAACCTTTTGGGCTGGCTTGCGGGGGGGTTCTGACTGAGCTTTGTGTGCAGCTGGTGACCCTCGTCTGGTGGTCAGCGACTTTGGCTGCTGCCTGTCTCAGAGCGACTGCAGCCTGCAGCTGCCCTTCAGCAGCATGTGGGTCAGCAGGGGGGGCAACGCGTCCCTCATGGCCCCCGAGGTACCGGTCCCACATCAGTAGGGTGGAACGGGCCCGGGTCTGAGTAGTGACGTCACGTATCGACCCACAGGTGATCGGCGCGGTCCCTGGAGCCAGCGTGGTGATTGACTACAGCAAAGCAGACGCGTGGGCCGTGGGGGCCGTGGCCTTTGAGATCTGTGGGCGGCCCAATCCGTTCTACGGGGGGGCGGGGCTAGAGAGCGGGCGGTACCAGGAGACGCAGCTTCCCGCTCTGCCCTCCGACGTCCCTGCAGACGTGCAGCTCGTGATCCGTCTGCTCCTCAGGAGGAACCCGGAGAAGGTTCTGAAACACCGCGACACGTGAGTGCAGGAACCTTTGTTGTGAGCTGACGCCGCCTCTGTTGCTCTGCAGCGTCCCAGCGCACGTGTGGCTGCCAACATGCTGCACCTCAGCCTGTGGGGACGGACGGTCCTGGCCCACCAGGACGGTGCCGGGACCAGGCGCCTGGTGGACTGGCTGCTGTGCCAGTCGGCCCTGGTGCTCCTGAAGGGGCGCCGCGGGCCGCGAGGCAACACGGTGGAGGCGGAGCTTCAGAGGTGCTTCCTGGCTCACCTGGAGCTGGAGGAGCTGCGCACTGCCGTGGGCTTCCTGCTGTGTGGGCGGGGGCGTCCGGCCTGCGTGTCCTCGGCTTAGACCTGGGTCCTCAGCGTGTGCGGCACACAATCGACACAACCGTTGAGTTCCAGCAACATATATTTATGAAGCAATAAGGTCGTCTTGTCTCAGAGCTTCTCTTGTTCCTGCATCACGTTCTTCTGATGATTGAAAAAGTCTTTAGTTCGAGCATCTGTTGTGTTGTAGTTCCGGGTGTGAACAGCAGGGGGCGCCCGAGAGGATTAATGTTGATATGGACCCTGACGCACTTTATTGATCTGTTCTAAATATCAGCACCCGAAGCTTCACTGATTAAAATCATTGTGTTTTATTTAGTCTCAATGTAATTGTAGACATTTATGGTGTTTCAGCTCCAGAATTAACTTGCCGATGTGCTTCGTTAGTCGAGGGGGTTGTTCTTTAGTTGCTCTGCATGGTTGCACACATGTTTATAGTTTGACAGAACAAGCTTTGGTTTGAAGGTTTTAGGTGTCTAATAAATTATTAACATTTGAGATGGGGAGAAATATTTTTGAAACAGTTTTCTGCTGGTTTGAGATGAAAATAAAGAGGATATTCTGTTGTCTTGGCTCTGGTTTTCTTCCATTCAAACTCATCGATTCTTCTTCTGCATAGAATCATTTGGGTGTTTGCAACTTCTGTAATTTATCTGTTTAAACTGGGAGACCAACCCACATTTAAAACTGAAGGTGTTTTCAAGCTTCACTGTGAAAAATCACATTTTTGTGAAAGAAGTTTTGAACTTAAAGACCAAAACTAAACTTTCTTCTGCTTCTGTTCTTCAAACATTTAAATCGCACATATTTATAATCACGTTTGTCAAGATTATACACTTGATTGTGAAAAAGACCAAAACATTAACAAACATTCATTTATTCTCCAACAATCTTTTATATTGTTCATTGTTAAAACTTGATGTTAAAAAGGGTTCCGGCTCAGTCTGGTAAATGCTGCCCCCTGTGGCCACAGCGAGTACTGCAGCACCAGATCCTCATTCCTGCTGAGGGCTAAAACATTTGGTTAAATGAGCAGTGTTGCCATCAGAGCAATGTATTATTAAATAATGACAAACAAGTTCACATGCAACTGTAACTTTATTGAGAGGAAACTGTGAATTACACATTTGGAATCAATCAATTTTGTGTAATTAACACCGTTGTGAATATTTTAATACTCCTCTCCTTCCTCTTCTCCCTCCCCCTCAACGGAGTCGACTCCCACCTCCTCATAATCCTTCTCCAGAGCTGCCATGTCCTCCCTGGCCTCAGAGAACTCCCCCTCCTCCATGCCCTCACCCACGTACCAGTGCACAAACGCACGTTTGGCGTACATGAGATCAAACTTGTGGTCGAGCCGAGCCCAGGCCTCGGCGATGGCGGTGGTGTTGCTCAGCATGCACACAGCTCGCTGAACCTTGGCCAGGTCTCCACCAGGGACCACAGTGGGGGGCTGGTAGTTGATACCAACTTTGAAACCAGTGGGGCACCAGTCCACAAACTGGATGCTGCGTTTGGTCTTGATGGTGGCAATGGCAGCATTCACGTCTTTGGGCACCACATCACCACGATACAGCAGGCAGCAGGCCATGTACTTGCCGTGGCGAGGGTCACATTTGACCATCTGATTGGCGGGCTCGAAGCAAGCGTTGGTGATCTCAGACACTGAGAGCTGCTCATGGTAAGCCTTCTCAGCAGAGATGACGGGAGCGTAGGTGGCCAGAGGGAAATGAATACGGGGATATGGCACCAGGTTGGTCTGGAACTCCGTCAGATCAACATTGAGGGCACCATCAAAGCGAAGGGAGGCAGTGATGGAGGACACAATCTGGCTGATCAGCCTGTTCAGGTTGGTGTAGGTGGGACGCTCGATATCCAGGTTCCTGCGACAGATGTCGTAGATGGCCTCGTTATCCACCATGAAGGCACAATCGGAGTGCTCCAGGGTGGTGTGGGTGGTCAGGATGGAGTTGTAGGGCTCCACCACAGCGGTAGACACCTGTGGAGCTGGGTAGATGGAGAACTCCAGCTTGGACTTCTTGCCATAGTCGACGGACAGACGTTCCATCAGCAGGGAAGTGAAACCAGAGCCGGTGCCACCTCCAAAGCTGTGGAACACCAGGAAGCCCTGAAGGCCAGTACACTGATCGGCCTGCAGACACAGAGGAGAGTCAGTATCACACAGGAGATTCACTTTAATCATGTTCTGGAAAGAATTTACAAATGTTCTCCACGGGATTCCCTCACCAGTTTGCGGATCCTGTCCAGCACCAGATCGATGATCTCTTTGCCGATGGTGTAGTGTCCTCGGGCGTAGTTGTTGGCAGCATCTTCCTTACCAGTGATCAGCTGCTCGGGGTGGAACAGCTGGCGGTAGGTCCCAGTACGAACCTCATCTGCAGAGACACAAACATCATAATTCATCACTGCTGTGCCACAGAGGACCAGATATCGTCATTATTTGATGAAATGTATCTTAAGGGGATCATATCTACCAATGACAGTGGGCTCCAGGTCCACAAAAACAGCCCTGGGAACGTGCTTTCCTGCTCCGGTCTCACTGAAGAAGGTGTTGAAGGAGTCATCTCCACCTCCAAGAGTCTTGTCACTGGGCATCTGCCCATCCGGCTGGATACCATGCTCCAGACAATAAAGTTCCCAGCAGGCATTGCCGATCTGGACACCAGCCTGGCCGACGTGGACGGAGATGCACTCACGCTGGTGTGCAGACAAAGAGGATTCAGATTAAAGCCGGTGACTCTGACCCAAAAAAGGATTTTACAAAACCTCTCCTGATTATTAGAAACGCAGAATTAGAGGAGAATTTGCCTCATTGTCATCAAATACCAAGAAATGTTTATTTCGATGCTGCAAACTGCTGTAAAAAAGATCAGATCCTCTCAGGAGAAGCTCTGATGTCAGAGCGCTTGTTGCACCGAGCATTTTCTGCTGCGACACAAGCTGGCAGGATTACTGCAGGATTATGTGGGTCAGACATTTTGTCATGTGCTGCTCCTGCATCAGTCCAAAGAACCTGACTCCGTCCTGGACGGGACGTTTTATTTCAGTGTGAATATTACAGCTGCTGATGGACCAGATGTTGTCACAACACAACTGTTTTGGAACAATATGAACTAAAATATTTGTCAGGAGGATGGTTTGTTTCAATTTAAGCGACGTTACTTCTGCTTTGGAAAGATCTTACAGGATTAAAGGTGCTACAAACAAAACCCACAATTTCAGCGCATCAACATTGATGCTGAAACAATAGCTGCCACCACAGAAAACAGCGGCTCGAATTTGAGGTGGTGAAGCGGTAAAAGCCTGAATTGTTTCCGTCTTTTCTCCGATTTTACAATTCACGGAGAAAAACGCCAGTAAAGCTGAACTCACCATGATGGTCGGTCGATGTTCTGAGATGATCTGAGCAGCTTCTGAGTGGGAAGCCTGAAGGAGGCAGGGAAACGCTGCCCCTGGCGGCGGCTGTGCGAACTGCACCCAGCGTAACCTTCAGGGACAATCGGACAATCCAGCACCGAGACTTTCATTTCAATCCAAAAACTCAACAAAGGTTAAAAAATAACAAAATATCTTTATTCAACTAAACTCTGAATGAAACAAATGGCAAAAGTCTCTTTTGAGTAACAATTTTTCCACAATGATCCTCAGGTTGCGTTAAAGGGGCGTGGTTTATTGAACCTGCTCTTTCTACAGGTGAACCGCACTTCTTGTTCCGGAAGTTCAAGAGCGGCACCAACAGGCTCCCATATTATTGGACCGAGGGGGCGGAACAGAAGAGTCCCGAGAGCCTCTCAGACCAGAATGTTGGCCCTCCGCACGAACTTTCCCAGAGTTCGGAGACTCTTTTCTCCGTCCTTTAGTAAAACCGGACCGGGGTTCTGTTGCCAGGATCGGACTCTGACCCGGGACGGTCCCAGCCGGAAAGCTTCAGGGCAGCGCTACAATGAGCCCCCCAGCGCCGAGGTTGTTGCTCGGGTGTCCGGGATCCCCACCATGGCCCGGCTGCCCTACAGGGAGACCGCAGACGGGCTCGATGCGGCGTTTGTGGGCGTCCCCATCGACACCGGGACCTCCAACCGGCCCGGAGCCAGGTCAGGTTCCAAAGTTCGTTCCAAAGAAGAATTGTGTGCTTTCACCTTTGCCCCCCCTCCCCCCTCGGTCTGAGTTACCTGCTCCACTTTCTGGGATCTGGGGATCCAGTTCTGCTAAAAATAACAGCAACCTTTAGCTTCAGACCCGGTTCCGGAGCTGCGGGTCAGCGTTGGTTTCAGGGTTCGTTGGAAGTTAACAACAAAGGAAACAGTCATCTTTGAAAATATTAGTTACACGTATGAACTAAAGAGGTAAATGTAAATAAAAATGCTAAATGTATTTATTTATTCATGAGCGTTCCTCTAAATGTCGGCATGAAAAGCTCGTTTTCGACTGTTGTTGATGGACGATGGACGAATGGTGACAGCAGGAAGACCTGGAGGAGCACCTGCCTCAGGTGACCCGCGGGGGTGGGGGGTGGGGGTCCATCTGTAGGGAGGGAGGGAGGAACCAGGAACCACTCCAGGGTCCTTGACCCACCAGTTGGACCTCCTCACCTCAGACAAACATTAGATTCTTTTCTTGTTTTGGTTGGAGAAAATCCTCCAGACAAGATTTGGAAGTCCAGTCTTGGAGTAGAGGATATAGACCGGTCCTAGAACGGAACCCTGTGGGACACCTTCCCGCCCCTGACACGCTGCCAGAAACAGGAAGTACCAACAACACGTCATTTCCACGGCACCTGGGGGGTCCTGGACTCCGGGGACCACAGCAGCAGGGGTCCCTCTCCAGGGTTCCGCTCGGACAGTTCTGTGGGTGGGTCAGCAGAACGGAGCGGATCCCCGGCTCAGGTTTATGTCCTGTCCCCCTCAGGTTTGGGCCCCGGCAGATCCGTGTGGAGTCTGCCATGCTGAGAGCCTACAACAGCGGCACCAGGGCGGCGCCGTACCAGTCCATCAGGGTGGCCGACATCGGGGACGTCAACGTAAACCTGTACGACCTGCAGGACACCTGCCGCCGCATCAGGGACGCCTACAGGACCATCCTGGCGGCGGGCTGCACCCCCCTGACTCTGGGTGAGTCCCGGTGGCCGCCACCGGTACTGCAGCAGCGGTTCTACTCACCAAACCGGGTCCGATTCAGTCTGGCTCGTTTGCAGGTGGCGACCACACCATCGCGTACCCGATCCTTCAGGCCGTGGCCGAGAGGTGAGGCGCCGCCTCCACGGGAAGAAAGATCCCTTAGCGCCGGGGTTAACCTATGGTGTGTCCTCAGACACGGCCCGGTGGGCCTGGTCCACGTGGACGCGCACGCCGACACCAGCGACCTCCTGCTGGGGGAGAAGATCGCCCACGGGACGCCGTTCAGGCGCTGCGTGGAGGAGGGGCTTCTGGACCGGGAGAGGGTGGTCCAGATCGGCCTGCGGGGCAGCGGCTACTCCGCTGATGCTTACGAGTGGAGCCGAGCACAGGTGGGTTCTACTGGGGCAGACAGAACCTGGACCGGTTGGACCTTATTGAGGGGTTATAAATGAACTGGGAATTCTGCCTCTCAGGGCTTCCGTGTGGTCCCGGTGGAGGAGTGCTGGTATCGGTCCCTGACCCCTCTGATGGCGGAGGTCCGGTCCCAGATGGGCGCCGGTCCGGTCTACCTCAGCTTCGACATCGATGCTCTGGACCCCGGCTTTGCGCCCGGCACTGGCACCCCTGAAATAGCGGGACTGACTCCCATCCAGGTACGGACCCGGATCCTCCCGGTCGAGTTCTGAAGCCTCCTGAACTTCCTGTCTGGCTTTAGGGGGTGGAGATCATCCGAGGCTGCCGCGGCCTGAGCCTGGTGGGCTGTGACCTGGTGGAGGTTTCTCCTGCGTACGACACCACAGGTGTGTGTTGACGTGCGCGTCTCTCTCTCTCGCTCTCTCGCTGGGTTGTGACGGCGTCTTGTCTCCTCAGGGAACACCGCGCTGACCGGCGCCAACCTCCTCTTCGAGATGTTGTGCGTCCTGCCAAATGTCAAATATCTGTGAGCCATCGGCGCGTCGGGTGACTCCGCCCACTGACTCCGCCCACTGACCCGCGGCGCCGGAAATCATCTTTCATCACGTTCCGCCGCCGCCGAATCGTCTGAAATGTTCCCAGTAAAAACGACGCCGATGCTCATAAATTAGTTTCATTTCTATTCTGGGTTCTGGGCAGGATGGGAAAACCTTCCATTAAATACAGAGTAATAATTCAGCAGATAAAGTATAATAAAGTATAATCTAATAATAATAATAATAATAATAATAATTTAATAACTTCCACTGGAAGCCATTTTAAAATGAGCTGTAATATCGCCATCTGTCCACAGGGTGGCGCGCGTTGTTCAATCTTCTGTCCACATTTAATTTCGATTAAATAAATTTCACCGTTTAAATAAATAAAATAAATAAATTGGCTTTCCTGAGGAATATTTCTTCCGAAGAATTTTACACATTTTTTTTCAATCATCAGAGTTTAATAATACCGATTTTTAAACAGATTAGTTTCATTAAAATCTATTGTTTTATACCTCATCGTTTGATTTACACAATTAGCCGGAACATATTTCATTAATTTTGCTCTCTTGCTGCATCATGGACTTTTTCCAACGACACGTTAAATAAACACATTTGATGGTTTGGAAGCTGCACTCGGCAGGTGAAGCTCCGCCATCAATAATCTGCGTCCTGGTTGATCATCGACGTCACATCTGGGATGTCGGGGGCTCCAACCCTCGGGGGGGGGGCTCCGACCCTCGGGAAGGGGGGGGGGTCAGAACATCCAGAGACTCTCCTGCGATGGTCTACAGGTATTCGGAGGTCCCCTCCCGGATCAGGGTCAGACCTTCTGAGGGTCCAAGCTTCCACTTTACTTCACTCACATCTGACTTTCTGCCCCCCCCACCCCGAATATCCGCGCCCCTCCCCCGACTCCGAGATTTCCTGTCGTTACTTCCGTGATCGGAGGGTCCAGACGTGCACGCGGACATGTTTGGTCATGGATTAGACTCCTTCCCTTTCAGCGCTCCTGAATTCCATTCCGCCTTTTACTTTTCCTGCACTCTCTCCCCTCCCGCTCTCTCTCTCTCTCTCCTCTCTCTCTCTCTCTCTCACACACTCACACGCACACGCACACACACTCAGCCCACACAGAGCTCCAAGTTTCGGAGAGCGCACCGGCGAACTTTCCAGACTCCCCAACTCGGCGTGTTTTTCCGCCAAACGGACCTTTTTTACCTGTGCGGGGCTGCGCGTGCCCGCGGGACCGACGCGTGAAGAGGCGCAGACGTCTGAGCGCGTGTCCGGGAGGCGTGAAGGACCTCGGCTTCGTCTTCGCTTCCCGCAGTTCCCGCAGCAGCTCGGCGGTCGCTGGTGGAAATGGGCTCGTGGACGCGCGGACTCCTGCTGTGCACGCTGCTCTCCTGCCTCGCCGTAAGTAGCCGAACTCGACCCAAAGTTGGTCCGTGCGCGGCTGAAGCCGCCGCGGCCGCGTGCGTGTTTTTGCGTCTATTTCTGTGCGCTTGCTCGCGCAGCGGCATAAAAGTGATGAGACAGAGCGGAGACGCGCAGCTAAGTTCGGCCACAGAAACAGGCTATTCATAGGAGCGTGCCAGGCCCCCAGCACACGCGCGCACAGCCCTCATCACCGCGCGGCTCCAGCAGCACGGAGACGTGCGTGTGCGTGCGTGCGTGCGCTCTCGTTTGGACCCAGGGAAAGTTTGAAGCTGCGGTTCTGGGAGATGTTCGGGTTCAGGTCCAGAGCCCAGGGGGTCCGGCACCGATTGTTCTGACACTGACCCTGGCGCGCGCACGCGCACACTCTTAGGCGTGATTTGATGAGAGCAGCATCACTGCTGGTTTATATGAGCAGCAATATTTGGTTGCCAAGGCGTTGCTGTGACATGACCCCCCCCCTCACACACACGCACACACACGCACACACACACTATGCACTCTGATTAACAGCCTTGTCAATAATCGCCCCCCCAATTACACTAGGTGGACCGGAGCCTCTGTTCCCCCCTTAGCCCCCCCCCCCCCCGGAATGTCAGGGTCGTGCACATCAAACACAACAATCAAAAGTCAATAGGATCTTCCGGGTCGGGCGTCGGCTTCAGCGACCCGCTGTGGTTAATGGGAGCTAAGGAGGCAGCGCACGTGTGCGCACGTGCTCCAGAACCCCCAGGTTGGCGCGTGACCCCGGAACAAAACCACCGAGGAAGCCGGTCATGGGGGGGTCAACATTGGCTGTTGCACTTTGATCTGATGATGCCTTTGTGAGCCCGTCTGTGTCATCAAAGCCCC
>NC_079527.1:15264074-15326574 GCF_003711565.1 Takifugu flavidus | reverse complement strand
CTGCGTTCACCAGCGTATCTGCTGTCTGTTGCTCCGAGACGTCTGTGGTTCTGGAGAGGAGCCAGCGTCCCTTTAGGACCGCCTGTCCCGGTACAACCAGGTTCCACTGCGTGTGGAAACGTGTTGTTGTTGTTGTTGTTGTTGTTGTTGTTGTCCCTGATCCCTCCTGATCCTCCAGCGTCGGAGCGCCGCTCCTCCTCCGCCGCCTCCTTTCAGCTAATTTGAGTCGAGGAATTAAAGCTGTGGAAGGAAAAGGCGGAGCCAATCAAAACGGAGGCTTTTTCACGCCGATACAGCGGCACCTGATCCCCGCTCACGCCGCGGAACCCGATAATTGGACGAAGAATGTTCCCGTTTCGCTGCTTCAGCTCTTCCTAAAGCAGCAAAGCTGAGCGGCTCTGGAGGGCGGAGATTTGCCCGGATCCTCCGACGGGGGGAATAAACGACTTCCGTCTCCGAAGCCGGGAGACGGCCTGCAGGAAAGTCCCTCGTTAGCCGGACGGCGCGCAGCCGGATTAGCTTCCGACCATTCATGTCTGTTTTTGGTCATTAAAAAGTGTCGGGTCAGAAGTGCTGAATCACTCCAGCGAGGAACGAAAAAATAAACAGATTCGTGCTATCTCCCGGAGACACGAGCGCGGGCGCCAGAGGGGGCGGAGCAACAGTTGGCCAGTGTGTGCATGTGAGTGTGTGTGTGCGTGTGCGTGTGTGTGTGTGTGTGTGAGTGTGTGTGTGTGTGCATGTGTGTGAGTGTGTGTGTGCGTGTGTGTGTGTGTGTGTGTGTGCGTGTGTGTGTGTGTGTGTGTGTGTGCATGTGTGTGTGTGTGTGTGAGTGTGTGAGTGTATGTGTGAGTGTATGTGTGTGTGTGAGTGTGTGTGTGTGTGTGTGTGTGTGTGTGTGGCTGCAGTGGGCGTCTCGCATACAAAGACATCTTTGAAAAAGCTGCATAAATTCCCTTTAAAGAGCTCCGATAACGAGCTGCTGATGTCATCGGCCCGGTCATAAACCCCCAGAGGTCAAAGTTCAGCAACAGTGAAACATTGTAGCAAATCTGACATTAATGCACCTTTTATGCTGAAATATGAGCAGAACTATTCTACCCTCTTAAGGTAAATAAGATCCATAAATTTAATATATTTAATCAATAATTGATTGATTAAGATCATCAATTCTTCTGGAATCAATAACTGTTATCAGTGTTTTAATCCCGGCTCAGACGACCGTGTTCCACCTGATTAATTAAACCATGAATCTGGACGACACCTTCGATCATCTGATCTAGGGATTAGAACCCATAATCTCGGAGCGCATCCCAACATTCCGGAGGCTGGGCGGTGCCCTGTCTCCCGGCTGGACTTTGCTCCCAGTCTAATCCCAGTGCTGCCCCGGCTGGAGGCGGAGCTCCAACACCTGCAGCCGGCGTTATCTGCCTCTGGAATTCAACCTCCGTCCTCCCGCGGCGCTCCGGGTCGGATAGGTCTCGGCGTGAGCGACGTGACCCTTGACCCCTGATGCTGAGCAGGCGGAGCGTCGCTTCGCTCTCGCAGATGTTTTCCTGTCCGCGCTTCCTCCACGATAAACCGGCGTTCCACCACTGAAATGGGGAACATTCCGTATCCATCCCAAATCTCGGATCAGGCGTCTCAAACGAGCACAGACAGGAAACGAGCTGGAGGAGGAAGCGGCAGCTGCATGAACGTGAGAACTGGAACAGCTGAGGTCGCTCATTACCCATAATCCCTCATCGCTGATGACAGTGAACGCGGATCTGCCTGAGAACTTCCCAGGACCGTTTTCTCTGCAGATCCGAGTGCAGGTGAATCACACGGGGAATTTGAGCTTTCCCAGGCAAAGCAGCTGGTTGAGATGATCTCCATTAAACCTGAGCTCCAGATGTGCGTCGCTGACCTCAGGGTTGGCCACTAGGGGGCGCATCTTTGATCAGACTGGAGATTTTGTCGCGTTTGTTGAGTGGTTGTGTTGTCGTGGTGCACCTGATCCGCCAGGTCCACTCGTCGCTTGTGGACATTCGCTCACATCGTGTTTGCATGAACAGCTGTTGGGTGATTTCCAGGGGGGGGGTGAAGGTGGGGGCTGTTGGGAGCCGAGGAACGCCGTGAGATCTTCCTGTTTGTGTCTTTGATGCTCTTCTTCTGAGACAATATTTCCCTTCACAAGTGCCATTTTCAGTCTCGGCAGAGGTGAAAGTTGTGGGAACTTTTAAGACTTTGATGCTTTGATGTGCAGATGGCGCCCAGCACGGCGTTCTGCTGAGCTACCAGCAGGTTTCAGGAGCTCAGAGTTCATCTGAGGTCGCGGAACCAAGATGCGATAGAACTCTCCCGTGTTGGACCTGCTGTGCGTTCCCAAAGCAAAGCCCACTTAGCTAGGATGAGACGTGGATTTACCAACACGGTTCCTCTGTGGGGGGTTCTTATCCCGACTCAGGAGCAGCAGGGATGGAACAGGCCAGGTGGCCGGGTGCCGACGGATCCGGTGGTGCCGACGGATCCGGTGGTGCCGACGGATCCTGTGGTCCCGACGCAGTGGGAGAGGAAGTTTGGTTCTGCCCTCGGCGTGGAGGCGTCTTCGGTGCTCCACCATCACTTTTAACTGCTAAAAATAACCGCGGCGGCGCTGCTGCCCCCCCCCCAGTCTCCGGACCCTGGTCCAGGCCCCCCCCAGCTGTCGTCTGGGGAACTGGATCCCCCCCAGCACAGGTCGCTCCCTCGGGAATGCTGCCGGAAACGCTCGTCTTATTTATAGAAGCCGTGAAAGACGGAGTGTGTTTACATTTGAGGGTCGTGCGGATCAGGTGAGCGCGCTCACGCCTGACGCGCCACCGCCTGCGGCCCGGGTTCTGGCTCCGCCCGGCTCCTTCCGCTCCAGCCAAACCTTTTATTGGGATGTTTCTCTCCACATTGGGAGCAGCTGCCGACCCCCCAGCCTGTTAAACTCGCCACAAACGACGGCGTCCTGTTAAAGTTAACCTGGTTAGCTCCCCCCTAACGAGCTGTTTTCAGGCACCCCGTTCACCTGTGCAGCCGTCTGTGGCGTCTGTGCCTTTCATCACACCGAGGCCACAGACGTAGGTGGTCCGGGGGGGCTGGGTCCCACCGGGGGCCCTGCTGGGGCGATAATTGAAAAGACGGCGCTAGCGAGGGTGTCAGATGGGCCTTCACGCTCAGGGACGGTGGCCTGGAATGTGTTCACGCTCTATTATCCCCCCCTGGATGGAAAAGGAATCTGGCCGTAGCCTTAAAAAACCGGCTGCCTACGTGGCTGAACCCCCCCCCGATGTGGCGTTGAGCCGTCTCTGCTCCGCCTGCGTGGTAAACGTTGTCGTCGCCAAGCTCCGGATTCATCTCGAAGCCCCCCCCCACCGACATGGATGAAAACCTTCCCCATTTTCCGTGCCTCTGCATCCTTTCTCTCCATGTTGCCACAAGTCCGCGCTCATTTAGACACGCCCCCTTAAATAGGGAGCGCAGGTACGAAGCAGGTGAGGCCCTGCGGTCGCTGCAGGCTCCGTTTCTCCTTCTTCTAACCACAGAAAAGCTGTTTGGACGTCCAATCAGACGCCGGAGCGTCTCGCAGCTCTGAGCTGAATGTGTCTCATCATGTCAGGGCGGGATGAAGGCTGGGATTTATGATATCTGCCTCTTTTATTCTTTATTGGCTGCATTTGAAGATAAAGATCATGTACATAATTAAAGACTGAGCAAATCCGTTTGAACATAAATCTCTATGGCAACCATGTATGTATGTAGCAACATGCTAATCGTTGAGCTAATGTGGTTGTTTTAGTCCAGATCCCCCCGCTGGGAACTGGTGTAACGTTTGTGTGTCCAGATGAAGGCCAGACCTTCAGAACTGTTGTTCTGGAGGGGGAATGAATGACCCGGGGGGGGGGGGGGGGGGATCTGTGCAGGCACTCCAAACATTTGCTCAGAACTCCCCCCCACGCCGACAGGGACCCCCACCTTTTGTCTCAGAGAGCCTCCAACTTGTCTGAACATCTTTGGAGGATGATCTGAGAGCGAGTGTTGGGCTGTTGAATGAAGAGCCTCCTTCCACTTCCTCAGTCTGGATTAAGGCCTCCTGGGCTGTCAAAGGCCTTCAGAGCTGGGGGCCCTCACTCGTCGGGCCCTTTATGCTGCAGGGCCCCCCAGGAGAGCTTCAGCCACAAACGCAGAGGTCCTTCAGTTCACACGCCTCCAGAAACACGTCGGAAGCTTCACACACAGAGGTCCTGTTTCAGCTCGTTACCCTAACCCTAACCCAACAACCATCGACCCAAACTCACCTCCGGGATTCCTCCCCTCGCCGTGGCGCCCAACATCTTGATCTAGATTCCGTTCTTCCACGACGTCTCTGTGGAATTAAACTGGTTAAAGTCGAAATAACCCCGGTCTGCCTTTAATTAGGCGCCGCTGGTATTTATGCCTCATCTTGAGCTGCATCTGTGGGCACCAATCATTTATTTAGACATTATCAAGGTTCAGAAACGGATCTGATGAAACATCAGCTGATAACAGCGGGTCAGCAGGTCCAGTTCCTGCCGGTGCCTGGCGCTGGATGTTAGGCTCCGCCTCTTCAGCTTTTCCAACCTACGGAGAAGTGTCACACTTCCATCAGTTCACATTCCGTTCCTGCTTCAGGCTCCAGCAGATGTTTGTTGCTGGTTCACAGGGAGCGAAGGAGACCTTGAAGGTGGAGGACTCGGAATTCTCCTGGAGGATTTTCCCCCAGCTCCCGTTCGGCCCAGCTCAGTAACATCATCTTCATCGGTCAATCATATCTGCTCCCTGGTCATGACCCAGCAGCACTGATCGTTGGTTATTGATGGATTTGGGTCGCCGGCCGGTCCAGCTTGGTACGAGGTTCCCACGGCTCGGTTGGTTCTGCAGCTGCACCAGCAGCTTTGTTTTGTCAGGGGGCGAAGTTAGACCCCTGAGGAGTTCCTCGGACACTCAGGGATGGAACCGGGGGGGGGCAGAACAGCTGTTTGGGTCACGTGGTTCTGCTGATTTCTCTGTTATTAGGCAGGAGGTTCCCTCACATCTCCCAAATCCCATAACGAGGCGTCGTCATCTGACTGGTGTTTCCACGTGTCTCCTCCCTGAAGCGCTGCCAGCAGCTAGCTCAGAACCACCATCGGGTACTGGAGCTGGTGCAGCTGGTCCGATCACTGATGCTGCTCCCGTATGTCAGCCGCACCAGTGGAACCGTTCGATCCACCATCACATCGGCTGCGGGGTCAGCGTGTTTTCCCAGAGCTCCGGCAGCTTTCCGGCATTGTGAGCAGACCCGTTCATAAGTAAACAGCAGAATTCCTCTGGGCTGGAATGCGAACGCTCGTCTGTGGGTCAGACGCGAGTTCGTGCTCGTACACATCCGTGGCATCGTCTCTCAAGGCCACATGTGCTGCGGCATCAGCCTGCTGCGGTGCTGCTTTCCTCTGGGGGGGGGGGGGGGGGGCGGAGCCTAAAGAGTTCCAGCGGCGGTCAAGAGCCTCATCTTCAGGGAGAGACAACACGTCTCCTCCGGCCAAGCAAAGGTCGGAGAATGTCGCAGCACAGTGAGAAGGAAAAGTCAAATGTGCCTCAAACACGATAAGTAGCTTAACGCTCCGTCTCTAAGGCCGGGGGGGGGGGGGGGGGGGGGGGGCCTGTCCCTCAAAGGTGTCTCAGTCAGATGGCGTCCAGATTGTCCACACGATCCCAAGAGAGTGGGAAGCAGGAGATGATCGCACCAACGGTTGGCTGACAAGAATGTGGCGAGTCAGCAGTTTGCTTTTGCGAATGAGCGGCGATTGTTGTTATAAGGGTGTTCGGTCGGGGGAAAGAGGATTTGGAGGAGAGATCAAGTTATTTACTCGCTGGAAGCATTTAAATGGGAAACCCACCGTGACTGAGTTGGGTGGAAATCCGAACTGGCAGGCCCTGCCAGCTGGAAATGCCAGGAATGGCGTCCTGCCACGGTCATATCCAAGCTCCTAGTCTGGCCGGTCTGGATGCTGAGATGGTGAGAAGGGAGATGATCAGCCCGGAGCGCCACGCTCCATCAGATCACGATGAGATCAACTACAAGTTTGGTGTCACTCTTCCAGCTGCTTCTGGACGTTCACGAGTGGTTCCCAGATAATCCCATGAAAAATGAGCTGGAATGAGTCTTCTGGTTCCTCTGCAGCGTCTTCACAGCTGGAGGGGTCCGGAGGGAAACGTCCAGGAGCCGTTAGGGAGCGGCGGTCAACTCGTGTGGACAGCCTTAGCGTGCTAACGTGCTAAAGTGAAACTCTATTTTGAGCGTAAACGGAAGTTTACAGTTGCTGTGATGGTGCAGATTCGAAATCTCCCTGAAAATTCCAGTTTCTGTGTGAGTTGTGGCTGATTTGTATCCTACGGAGGCAGTTTTCCAGTTTCACTCCCAGGCTTCAGTTACACACCTGCCTTTGTTCCATTCATGTAAAGAGAAGAACGACTCGACCATCGCAGCTTCTGACGCCTTCCCTGGGGTGCTGCGAGTGACATAATGTTTCCGTGATCGTCTCCTTAATTCCAGGGAAGAGCGCCGCTGGAGGAGGATTGCTGTGTTTGTTACGAGCAGACAGGACAGAGTTAAAAACATGTTGGACAGATTTGTGTTGGTCTGCTCCGGCTATCAGAGCTTTGTGTGTATGATTGCTTCTGATTAAAGGTGTGTGTGTGTGTGTGTGTGTGTGTGTGTGTGTGTGTGTGTTGTGTGTGTCTGTGTGTGTGTGAACATCTGTTGTCATTCTTCTCCATGAAAATGTGAAATACAGCAACTATCCATGTGGTATTTCTGCCATGGCCGTAGTTCGCATGTGTAGCCTTGAAAAAGCCTCTGACATAACGCATCGCAAGCCCCCCCCCACCCTTTTGCCCCCCCCAGGTCCATGCTTGGTGCTGGGTGCAGCCTTTGGTTCAGACTTCAACCCCTATAAATCTCTGTGCTGCAGGTGACGCAGGCCTCCAAGGTGTGGGGGGAGGTCCCTCTGCCAGAGGACCTGGAGACGGACCATGTGAAGGCGTCTCAGGCGTTACTGGACGATGATGAGGACTTCGCTGCCGATGAAGCCTCGGGAGGTGGGTTCAGTGTTGGGGGGGGGGACACAGCAACAGCTGTCCTTAATTCTGGACAAATGGTTTTCATTTCTCAGATTTGGAACCCTCCCAAAAACCATAAGCACCAAAAAAAACTGTATGTTCTGAAGTTCTCACTCACAACTCCAGTGGTTCCAAACTTAAATATTTAAATAGAAAAACATTAGCTCACACGTTAGCTAATGTTCTAAAGGCCAGAAAGGTGGAACGTTTTTGACCTTTTACTGTCTATCATAAAAGAATGTGACAACTCGCTCTGACCTGTTATGTCCAGAAATGTAAGCGCTCTTTTGTTTCCGACCCTGAAGTTCCACGTCGACCTGACCTCCGTTCTTGTGTCCACAGACCTGCCCAGTGGAGAAGATGGTGGCAGCACGCCGTGGCCCCCCACCTCTGACAGCACGAGTAAGTCACCTGGGAAAGTCCTGCAGACCTGAGACAAATCGGTGTTTGTGTCGCTCAATCCTGCCGGCCCGGACGTGTGTGTGTGTGTGTGTGTGGTGTGTGTGTGTGTGTAAGAGAGACGGATGACGCCGTGTGTCTGGTCACTGCGCAGCCGCTCCGGCTTCGTCTCCGGGACGTCTCTCGTCCTCCTCGTCTTCTGTCTTGCTCAGCGGCAGCAGACGTGTCAGCGGCGACGTGCACGTGAGAGCGATGGACGATAAAAGCTGCAGCAGAGCCTCTCTGTCCTCCGCTCCGTTCCGTAAAACACGCGTTTGTGCCCGTTATTCCCAGTAAAACAGATGATTCTTGAAAATGCAGACGTCCCCACACATCACATCTGACGGGGGGGGGGGGGGGGGGGGGGGGGGGGGGGGGGTCTGGGTCCTGTTATGACCCTCAGAGGCCACCGTCCAAAACCCTGGGATGATGACTGATGTCACCTGACTGTCACAGGAAGCAGGGCTGAAATGGAGCGCTGTGAATCATGGGATGTTTCAGATACGCAGGGTTGCTCTGCAGACTCGACCCCCCCACCGACACAGACTCGACCCCCCCACTGACACCACAGAACCCCTTCACCCTCCCAGACGCACAGAGGAGGGGGCGCCTGTCGCCCCTCGAGGCAGCGTGTGGTATTACACCAGAACACTGCTGCGGTTAGTTCACTGACCTCCGGGAGAGTCGTACATCAGGGCGCCTCTCCGCTGTGATTGTGGCAGAAATATTGTTGCTCCGCTGACGTGCGACACGCTTTGTGTGGGTCGGTGCCCGACAGCCGGGGGAAGGAAATTGGGTTTCCTGTGTTGAATGCAGAATCCTTCACTCGTGTCTCTGTCCAGACTGGTCACCCAAACGTCTCTCTTCCTGCCCCCCCCCCCCCCCGGCGCAGGTTACGCCGTTGCCCCGCGATGCCTCATATCCTGTTGTACCACAGTTGGCCGGTGGTTAAAGAATTCCCATTTCCTGATGTCTCAAGCCGCTGGCCCCCCTGCTGTGAGAGACATCTGGAGTTCAAACCCTCACTGAGACCAGGCTATTTTAAACCTTTTGTCCATTGTCCTCCTGCTCCTCATCGGCGTCTCTGACGTCCCTGGAGACACGAGAGTTGTGTCCTATGTCCTCCCGACCTCTCGTCTGCTCTCACATCACAGACAATCTCATCTCATCTGGGAGATCTTATCGTTATCCCATTCTGGACATTTCCAGGCCCCTCGGGACATCGTCCACTTCGGAAGCAACAGAAACTAAATGTCCCCTCATTTCCAGAGGCTCTGCTGGGTCAAACGCTGGGAATTAGGATCGATAGTTGCGTAATCTGCAGCCACTGAGAGGAGCCGAGCCGCCTGATTGGAGCAGGAATCTGGAGGAATCCGGAGGAATCCGGAGGCTCGTCCCGTTACTGGTGATAAAAAGCCGATTTCTCTTTATTGGTCGCAATCACAGGCGGGACTAATTGGCCCCGGAGGACGCTGGAGAAAACGAAGCTGCACAGAAGCGACTTCACGGAGCTGAAGCACAACTCGTTTGGCCAAATTCCCACGTAGATACTTTGGGATGATCTCTTCCAGGTGTGGAGCGGTGACGTGAGCACAGCTGGAAAACGCTGACCAGGCTGGAAAAGCTGCGGCTCCTTGAGCCTCGTTAGCGGGTCGCCCGTCATCTTCGATGACGATGGCGTTGGAGGGTCTGAACCCTGGATGTGGTGCCCAGTGCATCAGGGCTCTGCCCCCCTCAGCCGGCGTGAGGAAACATCTGCCCTCGCCCCCCCCCATCAGGTTCCTGCCTTTTCGGAGCGTCAGAGCCTGGGACGGCTCCACGGGACCATGACAGCCAGCAGCTGCAGTTATTTTTGGTGACATATTTTTGTTGTTGCTCTGCTAGAGGCCCTGAAGGTGTCACATGCTGGTCCCAGTGCCCCCCCCACTCCCAGTGCCCCCCCCCCAGATTCTAATCAGATGGATTATTACCTTCTGCAGACCAAACCCAGCCGTGCATGTTTGTTTGTGGCCGCTGATTAAAGCCTCCGTCCCCCGACAGTTAATTGCCAGCGTGACTGCAGCCTCGGCTCAGGAGCGGCTTTGTTCTTCAGACTTATCGAGGCTCCGAGACCCCCATCATGTTGTAGCAACAGTAAACCCGTCGCCATGGAGACCTGGCTGGTGTCCAGGAGCCGAGGGGAGCGGGATGAGGCAGTTTCCATTTGTGATGGGGGACGCGGAGAACGACCTGCGTCCTCTTTGATGGCGCCGTTCAAGGCCAAAGTTAGAGCGTCTCCTCTGACTCCGCCCACTTGGACTTGGTTCTGTGTTTAGTTCCTGGTTTCCGGTCGTGGCTCCGATGCTTTTGGACGGTTGTTTCTCCTGTTTTGCCGACGTCATCAGTGGTGACGGCGGATCTGTACATTAAAGAGAGTAAATAACGACGCTCTTATCTGCATCTGCATCCTTTGAACTGGCAGATATTTGATTAGCCTTAATTAGCTGGAGTCAGCGTTGTCGGGGGAGGGGCCCTCAGATGTTTGGGTGGGTGTGGCCTGTTTCCTCTCCGCTCTTTTTCCTGGCCGGACTTTGGGGACTTGGATCTGTTTCCGCCCACTGAGCAGAACTGATTTTCCTAACCTGGTTTACCTGCTGCCCACCTGAGCGCAGCAGCAGGTTATATGGTCCGGTCCCAGATCCAGAACGGTCCGGTCCCAGACCCAGAACGGTCCGGTCCGCTCCCATTTTCCGCTCTCCCACAACAGTGGCTCATCAGAAGAACAGCTGGAGTGAGCAGGAGCGGCTGTTTGCTGCTGTGTGTGAAAGTTGATGAACTCTGGGCTCGGAACCCGTGTCGGACCACGGCTCAAGGATCCCAGAGATCCTCCCGATCCTCCCTCCGGTTCTGGTGGAACAACAGAAGCCTTCACGCTTGACATTTGGGAGCAGTTGCAGCAGTGAGTCACCGCAGAAGGAAAGCGGCTCCCTCGTCCGTGCCAGGACAGCAAAGTTCTGGTTAAAAGTGGTTCGGATGCTGCTCGGTTCTTTCCATTTGGAAGGGAAAACAGGAAGCAGCTCCTCCCTGCGGTGCCGCAGAGCCCAGGCGGGATGAAGTGTGTTTTTGGTGTGCAGGACGTCCCCTTTGTTCCACACAGCAGAACAGGACGACCTTTTCTCCTCCACGTTGTCATGCGAGCAAACTTCCTTGTATGTTTCCGGGCGGCTGCATCTCGGCCTGGTAATGATTAGTGACACCAATTATTAAACCGGACCCGTTCTGCTCCTGCAGCTCGATGTTAAAGGTGCTTTTTGGATGGATTAGAACTCCCTAAACGTCTCTCTGTTTACTTTCAACACGTCGTTCCTCCTTTCTGCCCGGCTCACTCCAGCCGTCGTCCTGGACGCTGTGTTGCTTTTCTTGTTTGACCTTTGCCCTTTGACCCCTGTTTCTACCCCCTCCACCACGCCTCCTGCCCCTCCTGCCCCTGAAGCTCTCCCGCCCACGCGGCTGACCGCCTGTAGAACCAGAGCCAAAGACCAGTAGAACCAGAGCCAAAGACCAGTAAAACCAGAGCCAAGACCAGTAAAACCAGAGCCAAAGACCAGTAGAACCAGAACCAAAGACCAGTAAAACCAGAGCCAAGACCAGTAGAACCAGAACCAAAGACCAGTAGAACCAGAGCCAAAGACCAGTAAAACCAGAGCCAAAGACCAGTAGAACCAGAACCAAGACCAGTAGAACCAGAACCAAAGACCAGTAGAACCAGAGCCAAAGACCAGTAGAACCAGAGCCAAAGACCAGTAGAACCAGAGCCCCTTGTGGTTGATCACTGAAGGAGACAACAGAATCCTGGGGGAGTGTTGGATCCTGGATTTCTGCCCTCTCTGGTCTCACGTGCACTCCTGTCACCTGCTCCGCTCACTCATGCACTCTCCAAACATTCCGAGGAAGTCTCGCTGAGTCTGTTGCTCTTTTCCCATTTATGTCACAGTGTCGGATACGTGTGGAAAAACATCGTGTTGATGTCACCCTCATATTTCCGCCTCAGGTTCTGTTCGTCCTCGGTGCTGCCAAGTCTCTGGTTTTGGAACGTTGGTTCCCAAGTTTGAACTTGGCGGGATCATCCCAGTGATGCCGCCCAGCGGGTGCAGAACGAGTGTTAAAAACGATATTTTCCTCGTAAACAAAAACGGACGTTGACGCTTTTCTCGGAAGCTTTGGGACAAAAGGGCGGCGAACCCAGAAGTCTTTCCAGAACGTTCCCAACACGGGGATTTGGAGATGGAGATGTTTGGCTGGTCAATGAGGAAGGGGTCAGAGAGTGTGTGTGTGTGTGTGTGTGTGTGTGTGTGTGTGTGTGTGGTGTGTGTGTGTGTGTGTGTGTGAGCTGCTGATGCTATGATAGAAACATTTCGATGCAGTGAGAGAGGAAAAAGGAAAATCCCACAGCTGGGAAAACTGTGGTGTTGAACAGATGGGAACGCCGAGCGTGTGGTTTGGACCCGGTTCCTGCGGATTCTGCCCTCTCTGAAGGGCCGGGCCGGTGCCGGCCCGAGGCTGTGGGCGCTGCCTCTGGGGTCGAAGGTCAAGCCCAGAGCGGCTCGGCTTTAAAGGGCAGCCGGGCTCTTGGCTCAATCCGGCCTTTGTCCCGTGTGGGCCCCCGTGTGCCGGGAAGGGCCGACGCACAAAGCCGCCACAGTCCGGCTGAACGGCTTTAATAGCTGGACGCGTTCGTGTGGTCAATGTGTGGAATGCTGCTTTTCCGTTTTATCCGAGCCATCGTGTCCGACGGTTTCATCAGGCTTGATGTTCGCCACACTCGTTAGCTAGGCAGCGCTCGTTAGCCGGGGCAGCGCTCGTTAGCCGGGGCAGCGCTCGTTAGCCGGGGCAGCGCTCATCAAAGGCTCCCGCCGGCCCGCCGTGGACCCGCTCACAGGAAGTTGCGGCTGCGTGTTGCTGTTGACCCGACGGCGAGGACCCAGTCAAGTGATTAGATTACCCGCGGGTCACCTGAGTTGCTTTGATGCGTACCTTTGATGTTGCCACTCTTCTGCCTCCACATCCAGGCCTGGAAACTGTTGTCAGAGCACAGACTCGGGCGGGTCGGGTCCAGCCGACGCTCGGCGACCCACAGTTCCCCCCTCCTGTTCGCTCTGGCGAACGTCTCCCGTCGGCGTTCAAACAGACGCGTCCACACGTGTCCGTGTTTATTGACGACACGCAGCTCTTTTTAGACCCAGCAGCCTCGTCAGGACCCTGACGAACAGTCCAAATATTGACTTCCTCTTTAACGGGGGTGTGAAAACGTCACGTCTGGCAGACTCGTCCCAGCAGAGTTGGCAGGGCTGTGAGAACCCCCCACACACCCCCCCCCCCCCCCACACACACACACACACACACACACACACCCCCCACACACACACCCCCCCCCCATCCCGAAGGCCAAAAGGCTCACTGAAGATACTCGATCACACCAACAGCGTCTCGCTCTCATCAATAGTTATTAGCTAGTTAGTCGACTAAAACTACAATATTGGAGCCCAAAATGGGACTTGTGGCATCAGCCGACTCTAAAAACAGCTGATCCATAAAAGCTTTGGGGAGTATAAATGGAAGTCGCCATCTGAGGGATTACTCACTGGCGTATTAAAATAAGTGACTTCATGGCAGCTGCTCTGTCACGAGGAGGGTGGAGAAGAGAAGGAAGCGAGGGAGGAAGGAGGCAGGAAAGGATGGGACTGCTCGGGATGGGACGGTTTGGGCCGGGCCCTCGGGACTGGAAGCTGCTCTAGTTTCATATATGGTCCCGAACATGTGAGTCGCGTCTCCTCTGATCTCTGATCAGGATGTCAGGGATGAAAATCTTGATTATTTGGTGGGATTCAGCACTTCCTGTCAGGCTGCTGCTGCTTCCTGTCAGGCTGCTGCTGCTTCCTGTCAGGCTGCTGCTGCTTCCTGAGATGCTCTTATTCTAAACTGGAGGATTTTAAAGCTGCTCTTGTTGCTGGGTTCTTCTCTCCGGACTCTTCTCCGAGGCCTCCTGGGGGCCGCGCCTCCCAAACCAACTTCACAGCTTGAGCTGGAGATGGAAGCGATGGTTTAGCTGACAGCGTTCTGTGTTTCCAGTTTATTACAGAGCTCTTGTCAACTTCACGGACTCGCTGGTGTTCGGGCCCGAGCTGGAGGACATCTACTCTGTGGCCTTCAGTGAGGTCTCTGAGGCCGTGGTTGACACGGTGGGTCTCGTTCTTGAAGGATCAACACACCTGGTTACTGGGCCAGAATAAAGCCCGGGGCTGCTTATTTCTGTCTTACTGTGTCATGTTTCCCCCACAGCTCGAGTCAGAGTACAACAGGATTCCAGGGACCCAGACCGTCAACGTGGTCATCATTAAGTAAGAAGACGAATCCTGTAAATCGCACTTCGTCTCACCCTGCAGCTGCCGCCTTCAGGTGTTCGAGAAGTTCCCTAGAGAAGGTCCAGGGACTGTTAAAGGTTCCTGACCGCACTGTTAAAGGTTCCTGACCGCACTGTTAAAGGTTCCTGACTGCACTGTTAAAGGTTCCTGACTTTAACAGTGGGCAAAACTTGAGTGGAAGAGTGAAAGGGAGGGATTCGACCTAAGATTCAAGCTCCAAATAAAAAACCTGATTTTAAAAGCAAATTCCTGACAGTAAAATCAACATTTTTAAAAAGAAAATCGACAGTTTTAAACTTTTTGCGTTGAAGAGTATTCACTGTTATAAAATTCGATCGCTCTAAAGATGCAGATTTGTTTCCACCTGTGTGTTTGCCTTTGACACGGTGACCTCTGACCTTTCGGACCTCTGACCCGACTCTTTGCAGAAAGTTGGTCCGCGAGGACGGCGTGGACGTGTTTGTGGAGCTGGACGTGGGTTCCCACTCCAACAACGATGACGAGCAGATCCGCAGCGTGCTGTACGGCGTGGTGAAGGAGGGCGCCATCGCCTCCTACGTCACCTCGGTGCAGGGCTTCCAGTTCAGGCGGCTCGGCGAAGGTAAGACGACGCTCGAGGGCGCGGAGACGACACGACCGCTGTTGTGAGTCCGTGCAGCGCACCGGCGGCAGGTGTGGGGTGCACCTGTGCGGGGGCGTGTCCTTAACGGTTCCCTCTGGTTTCTAGTGGAACCTCTGCCTCCCGGGGAGCCAATAGCGGCGCCAGGTGGTACTGCCCGCATGAGCCGACCGTGGCGCAGACGAGTGTAGTGCCTTTAGAAAGAACAGCCCGATGACCTCATTCTCATGTGGTCTCAAGGATGTTTTACATGAAGGCACCAGTGTTCCGAGTGTTCCGAGTGTTCCGAGTGTTCCGAGTGCAGCCCCCGTGGAACCCTGCATGGCATGACTTTGATCCAACGCTGCTGCTTCACACGCGACCTCATCGGGCTCCCAGGCATGGTGGGGGGGGGGGTGAGGCGTAACCATGGTTTCATCAGACCAACACCTGCATCGGTGTGTTCTCCGGGGGGTGAGGGGGGGTGAGGGAGTGTTGACCAGCTCCCCCCCCCCCTCCCACAGTGGTGAGAGCTCGACTGCTCCTCCTGGTTTTGGAGTGGTTACACCTAAATAAACGTGTGATGTCAGGTGACGGTCTGTCCGCGTTAGAGTCACTCGTGTTTGAGGAGGGAAACTCCAAAGGAACGTTCCGGTTCTGGAACGTCGGGGTTTCTCTCCATCCTCCCGAGGGCCGGTGCGTCCGGGAGGCTGCAGATCCCCCCCCGACCTGGTTGACGTGTCTGGTTGGTGAGCGTCTGACGCGTGGCCGCTCCTCTCCCTCAGTCAGGCCCATGATCCGAGCCTGCATGGCGGATGAGCACAGGTGTGGGGACGGAACCTGCATCCTGATGGAATACCTGTGTGACAACAGGCCCGACTGCAGAGACATGAGTGATGAGGCCAACTGTGGTGAGTTCTCGCTTCACCTCCTAACACGCTTGCAGCTGCGACGCGCTCGTGCAAACCAAATCAAATCAATCAATCAAATCAAATCAAATCAATCAAATCAAATCAAATCAAATCAAATCAAATCAATCTTTATTTATACAGCGTCTTATACAATCAAAAAGAAACCTTGAGCAGGACAGGCTCATGTAGGGGGACCCTCCTGCTGATGGGGGGGGGTGGAGGTTAGAGAGAGAGGAGAGGAGAGGAGAGGAGAGGAGAGGGAGGAGAGGAGAGGAGGAGGAGAGGAGGGGAGAGGAGAGGGAGGGGAGGGAGACCGAGGAGAGGAGAGGAGAGGAGAGGGAGGGGAGAGGAGAAGAGAGGAGAGGAGAGGAAGGAGGAGAGGAGAGGAGGAGAGGAGAGGAGAGGAGAGGAGAGGAGAGAGAGAAGGAGAGGAGAGGAGAGGAGAAAGAGAGGAGAGGAGAGGAGGGGGAGGAGGAGAGGAGAGGAGAGGAGAGGAGAGGAGAGGAGAGGAGAGGAGAGGAGAGGAGGGAAGGGGGAGAGAGAGAGGGGAGGGGAGGAGAGGAGAGGAGAGGAGAGGAGAGGGGAGGGGAGGGGAGGAGAAGAGGAGAGGAAGAGGGGGGAGAAGGGGAGGGGAGGGGAGGAGAGAGAGGAGAGGAGAGGAGAGGAGAGGAGAGGAGGGAGAGGGGAGGAGAGAGGAGAGGAGAGGGAGGGGAGAGGAGAGGGAGGAGGAGAGGAGAGGAGAGGGAGGAGGAGGAGAGAGAGGAGAGGAGAGGGAGGGAGGAGAGGAGGGAGAGGAGAGGAGAGGAGAGAGAGAGGAGAGGAGAGGGAGGAGAGAGAGAGGAGAGGGAGGAGAGGAGAAGGAGAGGAGAGAGAGGAGGGGGGAGAGGAGAGGAGAGGAGAGGAGAGGGAGGAGAGGAGAGGAGAGGAGGGGAGGAGAGGAGAGGAGAGGGGAGGAAGAAAGAGGAGAGGAGAGGGGAGGAGGGGAGGAGAGGAGAGGAGAGGAGAGGAGAGGGGAGGGGAGGAGAAAGAGGGAGGAGAGGAGAGGAGGAGAGGAGAGGAGAGAGAGGAGAGGAGAGGAGAGGAGAGGGAGGGGAGGGAGGGAGGGGAGGAGAAAGAGGAGAGGAGAAGAGAGGAAACCATGACCCAGTGGGGTGACAGAGGCCTGTCAGGAGATCATATTTCCGGACCTGTGCCACGTGCGCTCACCTTCTCCGACGATTCTTTTAGAACCAAAACCAGGTCCGCTCCGGTCCTCACAACCCTCTCCCACCACCACCACCACCGCCGCCAAGAAGCCCCTGGTGCGCCCCGACCTGGCGGCGCCCTGCAGGGTGGACCAGAGCACCTGCCTGAGCGGGGAGTGCATCCCTCAGGACTACATCTGCGACGGCGAGCGGGACTGCGCCGACGGCAGTGAGAGCTCCGATGCGGTACGAGACGGAGACGTGTGGCCCCCGCCCCCCCGCCCCCCCGCCGGCGACCTGCAGCTGAATTAACCCCGTTCTCCCCCGACAGGCACCCCCTCCCCCTGCGAGCCCACGAGTTCAGGTGCAAGAACGGTCACTGCGCCCTCAAGCTGTGGCGTTGCGACGGAGACAACGACTGCGAGGACAACTCCGATGAAACCGGATGTCGTACGTGTCCCGATAGCGGCCGAGCGACGTCCGCGAGGCTAACGGTCTGTGATGCTAACGCGTGCGCGCTCTGTGTCCCCTGCCTATGTGGGCGCCGTGTTGACCCTCCAGCCACCGGGAAGCCTGGCGACCATTGTGCGCCGGAGCAGTTCGAGTGCACGACCGACCGGACCTGATCCCGGCCAGCTACCAGTGCGACGAGGAGCTGGACTGCCCCGACCACTCCGATGAGTACGGCTGCAGTAAGTCCACGCAGCGTCTCTGCTCTTCGTAGCCGTGACCAGGTCAGACAGAGAGGTCACAAAAGGACCGTTGGATGTTTGTGGTCTTCTCCACAGCCCCTCCCTCTGTGACGAGCACCCCGGAAGAGTCCGTTCAGGCTGCTAGAGGCTCCACAGTGACCTTTACCTGCCAGGCTGTGGGGGTGCCCATGCCCATCATCACCTGGAGGCTCAACTGGGGGCACATTCCTGCCAGCGCAAGGTAGGACCGGAGGCCGACACAAGGAATCGGGAAGACTGAAAATGTTCCGATGAGTTGCCGCCTCTGGGTATTTGTGATGGGTTTATTGGCTTTATTGCTTATAAAGTCGTGATTGGTGCTGCGGTTCTTGGCTCTCAGGATCTCCATGACAAGCAAGGACGGCCGAGGAACCCTGACCATTCGTGACGTGAAGGAGGCGGATCAGGGGGCGTACACCTGCGAGGCCATCAATGCTAAAGGTCTGGTGTTCGGGATCCCAGACGGCGTGTTGACGCTCACTTCCACCTCAAATCCAGGTACCGAGCGTGATGGAGGCTTCGGGAACGTGTGCGGCCAGTTGCTGACCGGCCTCGTGTCTCCTGCAGGGAACTGTCCCGAGGGCCACTTCACGGTGGAGGGCCGCTGCGTCTCCTGCTTCTGTGCTGGAATCACCAAGAACTGCAAAAACACAGGACGCTACCGCAACCACGTCAGCCTCCGATTCACAGCTGAGGACGACTTCAAAGGCACCGAAACCCCCCAGAACGCCGCTGAAAAGAGCCTCAAAGTTCCTGACAGGATCTGAGTCGGTGTCGTCTTTATACTTGCAGGAGTGAACGTCTCCTACCCTTCCAGACCAGGTATTCCTCCTCTGTCCTCCACTCAGCTGCTCATCAACCCCGAAATGGAAGAGTTCCAGCTGGTGGACCTGTCACGCCGTTTCCTGAGCCTGGACTCCTTCTGGACTCTGCCTCGCCAGTTCCTGGGAAACAAGGTCAGACCCTCAACAAACATCTGTTCAACTACATGACACAAAATCTTCATTTCCAAAGGAGCTTTCATACTTTCTGGAGATAAGGGTGGCTAAATAGCTCAGAGCTGAGGGAGGGCAGCGTGTTCCAGATAAGGTTCCGTCTGTGTTCCGTCAGCAGCACCTTGACTGACAGCTCTGCTGAGAACATCCAGTCATGAGCTGGGAAACGTCTCCGCGCCCTTTTTATCGGATGAACGTGCAGCATTTGACATGTCGCGTAGCTGTTGATGGGATGAGGACGGGCTTGTCGTCACCGGATCAACCCGGGCCCAGCGAGGTTCCCCAAGGCTCCGTACTGGGGCCAGTTTTGTTTTTGCTCCTGAATTATCTGCAGCTCCACGTTGACTAGAACGTGCTCCTAACTAGAACGTGCTCCTAAACGGTGGAGGGGGTGACGGTTTGACCGACTGTGTGGGCGTTTGATTCGTGGCCACATCTCCTACAGACATGAAACGTCTGTTGCTGCACTTTCCTCTGGATGTTGCCAGGTCCACGAACCACTGACAGACTGTACAAAGTTCTGCTGCCCAAGCTGCTGCACCCACGGAGCTCTGGCCACGGCTCCAGACGCTGGTGCAGCTCTTTGTCTGTCTCATTGCATGTTGTTGTTTTTAGATCGACTCCTATGGAGGCTCCCTGAGGTACAAGGTGCGGTACACGCTGGCCCGCGGCATGTCCGAGGCTGTAGAAAGACCCGATGTGGTTCTGGTTGGAAACGGACGGAGGCTTGTGTACCGCAGAGGCAGCTCCACCCCGGCCCACGTGCTCCACCAGAAGGACATCAAGTTCACAGAAGTAGGTCACCGCTTGCTTCTTTCTTTCCTTCCACGCGGAAAAAAGCCCCAAAAAAAGCTGCTTCTGCTGCTTCCAGGAAAACTGGCAACATTCCAACGGCCGCGCTGTCACGCGGGAGGACCTGATGATGACCCTGGCCAGCCTGGACAGCATCAGCATCCGCACCGTCTATGACAACCACATGGTCAGCGCGGCGCTCAGCGACGTCTCCATGGATACCACCACGGTGGAGTTCAGCATTCTGGGTCACGCCAAGAACGTGGAGGAGTGCAGGTGAGGAGCAGGCGGAGCTGGGTCCCGGAGCCCTGTCCCGCCGCCGCCACTTCAGCTGTCTTCACCATTTTCAGGTGTCCTCCTGGATATTATGGGCTGTCCTGCGAGGCCTGTTCCCCTGGGTTCGAGAGGGTCCCCGGCGGCTCCTATCTGGGCACCTGTGCCGGCTGCCACTGTAACGGACACGCCAGCGCCTGTGACCCAGTCAACGGACACTGTCTGGTAGCTGCACCACTCTCAGAATCCTGTCATTTGTGCTAGCAGTTAGCAGTTAGCTAACCCAAGGCTACCACCCAATAGCCCGTTAGCGCTTCCCGTATTTTCGGGGTTTGACCGGTCGGCTGCTCTTTCTCCCGCAGAGCTGCCAGCACCACACCGAAGGATCCCGCTGTGACAAATGCCGCTCCGGATACTTCGGAGACCCGAGCCGAGGTCGCCCGGATGACTGCAAGCCGTGCCCCTGCCCCTACTACGAGACAACACGCCGGTGAGCCCCTCCCCCCCCCCCACCCGCCGCTCGGGCTCATTCAGGTAGACGAGCTGAAGGTGGTTTTGCTCCTTTTCCAGGTTTTCCGACACGTGTTTCCTGGACGTGGACAATCAGCCGACATGTGACGCCTGCCGGCTCGGCTACACGGGCCGACGCTGCGAAAAGTGAGCCAAGCCCGAATCACCGGCTGGGACTCGCTGTCACTCTTGAAAATCGTTTTTCCTTTGTGTTTCAGGTGTGCACCAGGTTACCACGGTAACCCCATCGCACCTAATGGAAAATGTGTTCCGAACGGTACGTACACGCGCCTGGTTTTACGTTTTAATGTAATGACGGGAAAAAAGTGACCCGAGTGTGAGCACAGTGGTGTTGGACTGTCGTTAACTGAGTCTGTGGGGGTTATTATGGTCTGTTATAACGTGGTTCTAGCTCCGCCAGGCTGAACGCTTTGCTTTCCGCCAGCAGAAAGCTCCACGTGTGACAGCAGAGGCGTGGTGAGCTCCAGCAGCAGCCCCTGCAGCTGCAAGGTGAAGCCCGTCGTTTGTTCACGCTGACGTTCGCTCGCCTCTGGGCTCCGAGGACGTCGTTTCACCGGAGCGACGCGCTGACGGATCCTGTTCCGACGCTGTTTCCTCTCTGTGTGCAGAACAACGTGGCGGGCGCTCGGTGTGACGAGTGCAAGCCGGGCTTCTTCCACCTGTCGGGGGCCAACCCCGACGGCTGTCTGCGCTGCTTCTGCATGGGCGTCACGAAACAGTGCGCCAGCGCCACGTGGAGCCGCGATCAGGCGAGTTGGGAAGGTTCCTTTAGGCCCAGGAAGGGCTGTAAAGTTCCTGCTTGATAGGATACAGGAGGCAAACGTGTGCTAACCCTGAGCCTGATCTCTGCCAGGTCCGGGGAGCCGTGAACGGGCAGCTCTTCTCCCTCACCAACAGCGGCAACACCAAAACCTTCAACGAGGGAATCTCCCAGAGAGGCTCCTCCGAGGTGGTCTACAGCTCCTTCTCCAGTCTTCCCAGTGACGTCTACTACTGGGTTCTGCCCGAGAGCTTCAGAGGAGATAAGGTCAGAGCAGAAAACTCATGTTCTCAGTCACAAGGCTGCATTTATCCTGGGAACCTTGAATAACAGGGGCCCACACACACACACACACACACACACACACACACTCACAGCATCACCAGAGGGAAATAGCTTTCCGCTATTCACTGTTGAGACGAGCTTTTCTTTCCACTGCGCTGCCCTCAGGTGACGGCTTATGGCGGGGAGCTCCAGTACACCGTGCGCTTCTCCCCGTCCCAGCGACCCCTGAAGGTCGGCGGCCAGCCAGATGTGGTTCTTCAGGGAAACGGCATTTTGTTGGAGCACTACTCTGAGACCAGACCTACGGCTCACACCCCACAGACCTTCAGCGTGACCTTCAGAGAGGTGCGAATCGTCCGTGGTTATCGCTGTGTTTGGGCGACGCCGCCGCTGTGACACTCCCTCCTGTTGACAGTCTGCCTGGCGGCGTGCCGACGGACAGGCGTGCACGCGGGAGCACCTGTTGATGGCGCTGGCCGACATTTCCGTCTTCATGATCAGGGCCAGTTATGTGGTCAACATGGCCGAAAGCAGGTGTGGTGGAAGAACTAACAAGGACGAGGATGTTTCCGGAATTCCGTTAATTCCAGCTGTTCTTTGAGCAGTATCGCAGACATCAAGATGGACGTGGCCGTTCCCGAGTCCATCGGCAGCGGAGCTGCGCTGGAGGTGGAGCAGTGCGCCTGTCCTCAGGGCTACAGGGGTCCATCCTGTCAGGTACGCGTGCGGCTTGAGCTGAATTCCTCCTTCCCACCGGAGAAGACGCGTTATTCCCGCTCTCGTTGCAGGAGTGCGATGACGGCTACACGCGGTCCAGCTCCGGGCTCTACCTGGGCACCTGCGAGCGCTGCAGCTGCCACGGCCACTCCAGCAGCTGTGACCCAGAGACCGGCAGCTGTCAGGTGGGTGTTGGCTCCGCCTCCTTTCTGCTTCTTTGCCTGCTTTGATCTCTGCCCTGGAATCCGCTAACGAGCGGCTGGCGGATCCTGGCTTGTGGGGACGCGTTGGTCCGTGCGATCCGCTGTTCCACGGATCTCGGCCCTTTCTTGCTCATCTGTTTCCTGACCAACAGAACTGTCTCCACAACACTGCCGGGCCCAGATGTGAGCGCTGTCAGAGCGGTTACTATGGAAACCCCGTCACAGGCGGAGCCCAGGCCTGTCAACGCTGCCCCTGTCCTGGAACGGCCTCCAGCAACCAGTGAGTTCTCCTCTTATTCACAGTCGCTTAAAGACCAACCAAAACGACCCTGATGATGAGAAGAAGAAGAAGAAGAAGAGGGGGGGAGGTGACTGGTGATGAATAAAAGAATAAAAGCCTTTAGGAGGAAGCGCTGTGTTTCACCCACGCTTCTGCCCTCACAGGTTCTCCTCCACCTGCTACCAGGATTCCGACGGCGGGCCCACGTGCGACAGCTGTCCCCCTGGATACGTCGGCCGACGCTGTGAAAGGTACCTCCCTGCTCCCAGCACACACCAGCCTTGACTCTGCTTCTCTGTTCTAATGACGTGGGGGTGTGACTGGGCTCACTGGGCCAGCTGGGAGCTGTGGTTAGCGGGGGCCGGCGGTAGCAACAGCCTGGTCATCAGGTCTGAGCATGTCTGCAGGGATGGGAGATGCAAGGCGGTGCCACCCATCCCAGTTTCCCTGGACGTGTCGTGTTCTCTCAGAGTTCTTGAACGGACGTTTGGAAAGGTGGATTTAGGTGGATTTACGAGCCGTTGGGCTCCTTGGTGGAGGCTTGTTGCAGGAACAAGAAGGTTCCTGGAGACTGGAGAGGAGGCTGCCTGTCTGGTAGAACCTTAGAAGCTTTCTTCCCTCTTCTTCCTCTTTGAAACAGGGTTTGTTTTCTGCTTCAGCTTTGCACTCTGCTGGCAGGGAAGGTTGGAGGTCTTGGAACAGGTGGATGTGTTTCCTGGGTCTTCATGACATAAATGTAGATGTGGCATTTATGAGGACGCCGATCTTTGCTGGTCTCTGAGCAAAGATGAGGAGGTGGCTTTGGGAGGGGGGGGGGGGCATCTGTTTACCTGCATCATGCCTGATTCTGCTGTTTTGACATTAAGAGAAGAGAAGCCATCTGCTGACAGTTGTGGGGATCCTTCCCTGGAGAAGCTGCTACCAGAGAAGTGTGGAGCTGAAGCAGTGTTCAACTTCAGCTGGGAGAAAGAGATAGAAGATCATGGCAGCGGAGTTGATGATGGTGATGATGGTGAGGGTGGTGGTGGTGGTGATGGTGGTGATGGACATGAGTGGACCACCACTGTGGGAACAGCAGTCCTGATTACGAGGACGTTACTGGCTACTAATCGGACCACCCGTTCCACGGGTGAGGTGACGGTGGGCCTCAACACAACAGTCCCCAGGCTCCTTCCTCGCTTCACACCCAGCCTGGAGACCAGATACTCCAGCTTCCAGCAGCTGCTCCGGCTTCACATGAACACCTTCAATCAGCGTCTCAGCATGTTGGAGAGAAACACGCTGGATATAAAGGAGAGTATTCAAGGTATGGAGGACCAGCAGAAACATCTCAGCTCACAGCTGGAGGAGCTCATTGCTCTGCAGTCACCAGGGCAGAAGGACAGCAAGGTGAAGGAGCTGGAGAACAGCTACTCAGACATGGAGACCCGTCTGAGCAGACTGGAGGGGAGACTGGAGATCCTGATCGATGGCTTCACCGCCCTGGCTCAGGAGATGAACAGGATAAAACGGGCCAGACATTCTGCTCGTTCTCCCCGAGAAAGGAAGCTTCTGCCTCCGATCACCACTGTCCTCCCACGACTCTTCTCCCAAAGTCCACGGCCACCAGTTACAGAGGGGCCCCTCACCAGGGGGGCGACGGTGCAGAAAAGCATACCCACCCCCGGCCTCCGTACCACCCAGCCCAGCACTGCTGCCATCACCAAGGCCACCAGAACCTCCACGCAGCTCCAGTCCACCACCAAGTCCACCAGAACCTCCACGCAGCTCCAGTCCATCACCAAGTCCACCAGAACCTCCACGCAGCTCCAGTCCATCAGCAAGTCCAGCAGAAGTCGAGGTCCAACCAGATCCGCGGTCAAATCAAAGTCCACCCTGAGAGATCCCAGGACTCGCGGAGCCTCAGCGAAGGCCCCGGCAACGAGGCAGGGGGGTCGGAGGGCAACAGGAGTCAGAAAAGAACCGGAGGTCACTCGATTCCAGCTGGAGCCCCCAGAGGCTGCCAAGCCCGACCGGACCAGGGGCAACAGGCGCAAGAAGGCCTTTCATTCAGACGCTCCAGTTCTGAAAAGCACCAGCGAACAATCCTCAGGGGGCGATTTCAAGGAGCCGGTGGAGCGGCACCACAACTCGGGGAGGAAGACGTTCACACCCCCACCGCCTGCGACAGTTGCCCCAGCAACGACCCCCATGGCAGGACGTCGTAACTCCACCCCCCCTAAAGCCAGGACCACCGCCGCCGTGAGGCCGGCGACGGCAGGAAGACACAGACCCACTTCCTCTAAGTCCAGGAAGTCCACCACAGCAAAGGGGCGTAAAACCACACCCCCTAAGACCAGAGCGAGGAGCGTGGTGAAGAATTCCGCCACGACCGCGAGGAGGAAACCGGCTCCACCCAGAAGTGAGGCCAGGAGAGCAGCTAAACGGCCTCAGGACCAGCGGCCGTCTGTTCTAGACCTGCTGCAGCTCCTGAAGGGCGAGCGCCCTCCTGCCAGGAGGCAAAAGACCCACGACAGTTCTCTCCATGTAGTGTTGGGAAGGCTGGCCATTCCCATCAAGATCATCCCTGATTACTAAGTTAATCGTCGGACCTCGTTGACATTTGCTGTCTGACCCTGGTCTTTGTGTCTGGGACTGTCCAGCTGAGCTTTATGAAGTAACTGTTGTTCTGAGGGATGTGTAGGACCGTCCTGGGGGGCTTTGGCCCCTCGATCTTTAAAGTTTGTAACGTTTCCGTTTTTACATGACAAAGAAAGCAGTTGTGCTTGTGAAACCGTCGGTTTCTGCATCCTCTCTGCATTGCACAAAGGTTTGCTATGAAGCGATAGCTTAGCATCACTTTCTCTTATGTGTGTTCATTTGACTACCTCGAATTTTAGCCCAACAGTATCTTTGATTCCCTGCGTTTGAATGACTTTTTTCCCATGTTTTCCCCTCCTGCTGTCATATTAATGATTCATAAACAGCACTGTTCTGGTTTTAGCATATTTAGCAAACGCTACTGTGCTATATGCTAACCTGCTGTAATAAAAAAGCCAAGAAAACAGTAAATCAATCAGTCCATCGTGGATGTTAGAGGACATTTTCATTTAGATTTAGCAGTTTATTATAACAAGCTGTCCCTAAACATTAAGGTTCATCAGGAATGTCGTTAGTTTGGACGACCATCATAAACTGTCTCCTTTAGCATGTTCAGCCTGCTGACTGCTGGCATCAGAAGAGCCTCTTGAATATCGTTTAGCTTTAGTTTAGTCTTTTATTTTCTTGTGTTCATCTCAGCTCTGTGTCGACATAGTGTCAGGTCCATTTCATGTGTTTTCATTTTATATTCTTTCTCAAATGAACCAAACCAGGAATAGAGAATAAACTTTAGAACTGTCACACGTTAGCTTAAAAACGGCTCATAGCACGGAAGCCTCTGACCTGCGGAGCTGCCAGAGGACAGGTGAGGTAAGACCAGGGAAACCTGCACAGGTGTGCTTGGGTCTGCCTTCGCTCCGCCGCCGCCGCTGCTGCCCGCCTGCTTTACTGGACGTTTCGCTTTGCAGCTTCTAAAGTGTCGGAGACCAACTTTGCTTTAGCGGTGTAGCATCTTGGTCAGCAGCGGTACGCTAGCAACCTCTGCTGCAGGTGTGGAGACATTTCTGTCAGTAGGATCCTCTTTCTTGAGCCCCCCCGAGCCTGGGGGCTGCGTCTGTGTGTGTGTGTGTGTATGTGCGTGTGTGTATATATGTATGTGTGAGTGTGTGTGTGTTTGTATATGTATGTGTGTGTTTGTATATGTATGTGTGTGTTTGTATATGTATGTGTGTATGTGTGGGCGCATGTGTATATATATGTGTGTGTTTGGATGCGTGTGTGTAGGTGTGTGTGTGTGTGTGTTTGGGTGCGTGTGTGTGTGTATATGTGTGTGTGTTTGGGCGCGTGTGTGACTCAGTCCTTCCGAACGGCGTGTCAGGAGCATCACATTCATCTCGGATGTCTCGCCTCTGATGTCACTTCCTGTCCCATTGTGTTGCCACTTGCTGGAAACTTTGACGGGTGCGTTTGTATTTCAGATGCGCCCCTGGTTACTCTGGAAACCCGCTCCTGGGGCAGAGGTGCACCGTTGGGGGCAACGAGGTTAACGGTACGTTATTCTTCTGACGCCACTCTTTGCCTCCGGACCTCTGTTGACGGCCCGGTTCTCCTCCCGCTCAGGTAACTGCTACAGCTGTGACCCAAGAGGAAGTGAAGGCTGCCACAATGGCGGCGCGTGCCGCTGCAAGGTAACAACGCTCACCTGTATTCTGGGATGGGACAGGTGGGAGCGCCTCACGTGTCATTTCCTGTGCTGCAGATGAACGTTGAAGGCCCCACCTGCACCAGCTGCAAGCCTGGAAACTTCCACCTGAGCTCAGGAAACAAAGATGGCTGCCTGTCGTGCTTCTGCATGGGCGTCACCCCGCAGTGCTTCAGCTCCGCCTACTACAGAGACGTGGTGGGTTAAACTGTTAAACTGTTAAACTTCACGGTTAAACTGTTGAGCCTCTCCAAACATGATGTTCCCCAGATGAGAGGAGGAGCCCCGCTCGGGGGGTTGTGATGCGTTCAGGACGTGTGGGATAATTGTGCTCCCTCCTGTGCACCTGCAGGTCTCCTCCGCCTTCTCTCCGGGGAACTTCCAGGGATTCGCGCTGGTGAACCAGCAGCGCACCAACCGCATCTCCACCGGCTTCACTGTGGAAGTTTCCACCGAGGGAACGCAGCTGTCCTACAGCAACTTTGACGACCAGGAGCCTCATTACTGGCAGCTCCCAGAGGTCTACCAGGGGGACAAGGTCAGTGGACTCCTGCTGCTCCTGCTGCTCCTGCTGCTCCTCCCTCCCTCCTCCTCCCCTCCTCCTCCTGTTCCCCCTGCTCCTCCTCCTCCTGTTCCTCCTGCTCCTCCTCCTGCTCCTCCTCCTCCTGCTCCTCCTCCTCCTGTTCCCCCCCCTGCTCCTCCTCCTCCTGTTCCTCCTGCTCCTCCTTCCTGCTCCTCCTCCTGATCCTGCTCCTCCTCCTCCTGCTGCTCCTGCTGCTCCTCCTCCTCTTCCTGCTCCTCCTCCTGATCATCCTGCTCCTCCTCCTCCTCCTCCTCTGCTCCTCCTCCTCCTCCTCCTGATCCTGCTCCTCCTCCTCCTCCTGCTGCTGCTTCTCCTCCTGTTCCTCCTCCTGCTGCTCCTCTCCTGCTCCTCCTCCTCCTCCTGATCCTGCTCCTGCTCCTCCTCCTGCTGCTGCTTCTCTCCTGTTCCTCCTCTCCTGCTGCTCCTGCTCCTGCTCCTCCTCCTCCTCCTCCTCCTCCTGCTTCTGCTTCTCTCCCCTGCTGCTCCTCCTCCTCCTCCTGCTCCTCCTCCTGATCCTGCTCCTGCTCCTCCTCCTGCTGCTGCTTCTCATCCTGTTCCTCCTCCTCCTGCTGCTTCTCCTCCTGTTCCTCCTCCTGCTGCTCCTGCTCCTCCTCCTGCTGCTGCTTCTCCTTCCTGTTCTCCTCCTGCTGCTCCTGCTCCTGCTCCTGCTCCTCCTCCTCCTCCTGATCCTGCTCCTCCTCCTCCTGCTGCTCCTCCTGCTCCTGCTGTCTCCATCCTCCATCAGGCCTCAGATGTTCTGCCATGTTCCACCACTCTAAACTCCCTGCTGGATTTATTTAATCCCCAACTCGGGCTGCGGTGATCTCGATGACATCATCGGAGTTTTTGCGTCTAAGATCTGAAACGTCTCCTTGAGCCAACTGGCTCGACCGGAGACTCCAGCTGGATTTGCTGCAGCTGTGCTGCTCCGAGACGCCATCTGGCACCGGCGTCTGCCGGGCCGGTTTGACCTGGCAGCAGAACTGAAGCGTCTTCTCGCTGTTTCAGGTCGGCTCTTACGGAGGGAGGCTGAAATTCACCATCTCCTATGTAGCAGGTCCACGAGGGACGGTCCTGGACGATGGGGACGTCCAGATTATCGTGAGTACGACGGTCTACAAACATCACAAACTAAACCAATGAATGAACCTGGAGACGGCGGGAAGGGGCGTGGCCTCGGCACCGAGCCCTGAGGCGCTCCAGACACGAGGACGCGGCGGTTCTGTGTGTTTGTAGCGCGTCCAAACCGTCTGTTGTGTTGCTGTAGGGTAACGACATCACTCTGGTGGCCGGCCAGTCCTGGCAGGGGAGGCAGCAGGGCGGCAGGGAGACCCGGAGGTTTGAGGTGGTCTTCAGGGAGGTGAGGCCTCTTCCAGGGAGAAGAACCTGTCATCCTTCCTTCGCATCAAAGCCCAGACTTTTCTTTGGGTTCCCAGGAAAACTGGCGCCGCCCCGACGGCATGCCGGCCACCCGCGAGCACCTGATGATGGTTTTGGCTGATCTGGACGACATCCTGATTCGAGCGTCCTACTCCACCGAGATGCGCTCCTCCAGCATCTCGGACGTCAGCCTGGAGGTGGCGGTGCCCAACTACAGCGGTTTGGCCCCGGCGCTGGAGGTGGAGCAGTGCCGGTGTCCACCCGGATACCAGGGGCTGTCCTGCCAGGTAGCTCTAGGTCCTGAGGTTCTCCGCCCTTCTGGTCCTGAACGTTCTCCTCACCTTGGTCTGCGTGCTCGTTATTCTCCCAGGACTGTGCACCTGGATACACTCGCACCGGCGGAGGTTTGTACCTGGGACACTGCGAACTGTGCGAGTGTAACGGCCACTCGGACTCCTGCCACCCGGAGACCGGCATCTGCACGGTAGGAAGCCCAGGCGGTCGCCAGGACACACACCTGGACGCCAGGACACACACCTGGATGCCAGGACACACACCTGGACGCCAGGACACACCCTGGACGCCAGGACACACACCTGGACACCAGGACACACACCTGGACACACACCTGGATCCCAGGACACACACCTGGAGGCCAGGACACACACCTGGACTGCAGGACACACACCTGGACGCCAGGACACACCCTGGACGCCAGGACACACCCTGGACGCCAGGACACACACCTGGACGCCAGGACACACACCTGGACACCAGGACACACACCTGCACGCCAGGACACACACCTGCACGCCAGGACACACACCTGGAGGCCAGGACACACACCTGGACGCCAGGACACACACCTGGACGCCAGGATACACACCTGGACACACACCTGGACGCCAGGACACCACACCTGGACGCCAGGATACACACCTGGACACACACCTGGACGCCAGGACACACACCTGGATCCCAGGACACACACCTGGACACCAGGACACACACCAGGACACACACCTGGACACACACCTGGAGGCCAGGACACACACCTGGAGGCCAGGACACACACCTGGACGCCAGGACACACACCAGGACACACACCTGGAGGCCAGGACACACACCTGGACGCCTCCTCTCTAACCTGCTGTGTTTCTCCACTCAGAGCTGCCTGCACAACACTCAGGGGGAGCTGTGTGAGCACTGCGCCCCCGGGTTCTTCGGCGACCCGACGGTCGGGACCCCGGAGGACTGCCAGCCCTGCGCCTGCCCCCACACCGACCCAGACAACCAGTGAGTTCTGACTCTAACCGGGGCAGGTTCCCCCCCCCCCCCTGTTGGCCAGTGTGAAACCTTTCTCTTGTCTTGTCGGCACCGTGCAGGTTCTCCCCGACCTGCGAGAGCCTTGGGAACGGCGGCTACCAGTGCACGGCGTGCCAGCCCGGCTACACGGGCCAGTACTGCGAACGGTGCGTTTGATTTACTCAGCAGCGCTGTTGACGCCGCTTTCATGGTGCCTTCCTTCTCCCCCCTCCAGCTGTGCTCCCGGGTATGTGGGCAACCCCCAGGACAGAGTGAAGTGTCGCCTCTACGATGGTGAGAGACTTCGGTTGAGCCGGTAAAATTGGGCCGGAGGTGACGAGCGTGTGACCTTTGCCCCCTGCAGCTGCGGCCTCCCTGGTGGTGAAGGTGTATCCAGAGAGGGTTCTGACGTCCCAGAACAGCGCCGTCACGCTCCGCTGTCAGGTGTCGGGCGCCCCACCGCACTACTACTACTGGTCCAGGGAGGACGGGCGCTTAATCTCTGGCAGCGCCGAAAGGCGGAGACAAGGTAACGCCCCTCCCCCGGCGCCGCCACGGCCCGTTTAACCACGCGGTTCTGTCGGTGTTCTGAGAGAGTTCCCACCTCTGTGCAGGAGCGGAGCTGTTCTTCCCCAGCGTCCAGGCGAGCGATGCCGGCGTGTACGTGTGCACGTGCCGGGATCAGCGCGGCACCAACAGGAGTCGAGCAGAAATCGTCGTCACAAGTGCGTGCGGCTAACGCGGCTAACGCGGCTAACGCGGAGCAGGTCGGCGGGGGTGAGGTCATCGCTGAACTGTTGCTCTTTTCAGACGTCCAATCAAAGGCCATCGAGGTGACGGTGGAGGAGCCCAAAGCTCAGAGCGTCCGGGTGGGATCGACGGTCAGCTTCATCTGTACGGCCAAGAGCAAGGTAGCCTGGTCACATGGTCACCTGGTCACATGGTCACCTGCTCACATGGTCACATGCTAACGGTCAACCGGTTCCATCCCATTCCTCATTCGTCTCTTTGTTCGGCCACAGTCGCCAGCTTACACTCTGGTTTGGACCCGGATGGGGAACGGGAAGCTGCCCAACCGGGCCATGGACTTTAACGGCATCCTGACCATTCAGAACGTCCAGCCCGAGGACGCAGGCATGTACGTCTGCACGGGTTCCAACATGTTAGCCATGGACGAGGGCAGCGCCATCCTCTACGTGCCAGGTTCGTGATCCGCGGCGCCTCCCGCCGCCTCCATCGCCCAGCACCACGCTGGCTCCTGTAGCTGTCACCCGAGCCCCCCCCCCAGCTTGCAGCGACGCATGCGCTCTCAGCTTTTTTCCCATCATGCACTGTCAACACTCAGCTTTGCGCTAACAGCATCTGAAGCTAGCAGCCCTAACAGAAGCTTCTGTCGTTAGCGGCGATGCACCGTTTTACATTTACGGCTCCTCGTGGCTCAGAAACCACAAACTTTGTTTGGTGCTGATCCGCTTCTTCTCATTTCAATCAGATTAAACCAGATAAATGAATCTTTTAGTATGTTTGAACTCGAAAGAGCGAAATTCTGCAGCTTAATTTGGATGAACATGAGGAAGCTGTTTACCCAGAACCTGTTCAAGGTAAAAATGGGAACTACGTCTGTATGAAACAATGAAATCACCCGTGGGGGGCGTGGCCGTAACGGCGCGTCTCCCCGTACCCGTGTGCTGCGGTGCATCCCTGCCTGCTCTGCTTGTCTGTAATCGCTTTGTCTCTCCTAATAAGAGGAAATACAGCTTGTGGTCTGTCTGTAACTGCTGGACAAATTTGAGGAATCCCAGGTCACATCTGAGTAATAACACAGTTACGACGCTCTGGCCTCTCTCGCTTCTTTACTTTGGTCCATTTTTCGGTTTCTTGGTGGTTTGAATGAATCGGTGGTGGTTTGTTTGCTTGTGGTGGAGCCGCTGGTCTCTGCTGGGAGAAGGGGCGGAGCCTGTCTCTCACTTCCTGTCCGGGGGGGTGATGGGGGGCACCACGGGTGCTACAGTGGGTGAACCTGCCACCAACGCTTCATTCAAGAACTTCAATATTCGGAAGGAAGCAGAAGAACTCAAAGCTGAAAGTTTGTTTATTTGTTTGTTGTTGACATGACGTCTCCTGATGCTCCTGTCGCGTGTTTGATGACTATTAGCGCCGTTTTTATCACAGGATCGACACTTGATCACGTTAGATTTGATCCGTTAGCACATGTTTCTGATGTTCTGATATTTTCGATTGACTGAAATCCTGAGATGTTTTCCTGAAATCACAAAAGATTCAAATCTCATGTGTTTTGTGTGAAAGTACTTTTCTATACTTCTGAGGACATCCCAGGTTCACGTTGTAACACTTTTGTTCTATTTTTCGACGTTAAGGCTCAAAAGGTGCTTCTGTTATTTTTAAAGTCTTCCCAACCGATGTACACGTGTCACACTGCAATGTATTTATATTTACTGTGAATTATTTTGTGGAAAAAAGCAAAAACTGATTAAAAATGACGACGGACGACCAAACTGATTTGTTAATTCACTCGTAACCACAAGCTGTAAAAAGTGTTTCCATGTTTAAAAGCTGCGTCGTGCAACTAACCTGCATGTCTCATTTGTGGCTTCGCTGCATTTGTCTGTACACACACCACACCACCACACGCACCACACACACACACACACACCACACAGGTAAGTGGACGTCTGGAGCTGAATGTGTCTCAAATGTGCTGCAGATGGAATGTTGTGCAGATAAGAGTCAGACCATCGGCATCAGTCCTTCCAGGAGTTTCCAGCCACAATTCTTTCTATGTTGACAGAAATGTTTGATAAAATAAATCCCATTTAAGGACTGTTGCGTCAGAGAAGAACAAAGTAGCCAAAGAGGGTTTAAAGGAGCCCAAATGAGCTGTTTGATGGCACAAACGGAGACGAGAGGAGTGATTTTAGATCCGACCAGGAAGAGGCTCCGGACCCACCTTGATCCCGGTGCTGGAAACTCCTGGAGGGACTGATGAGGAGGGTGTAGCAGGAACCAAGGCTGGTCCAGACACCAGCTCCAGACCAGCTGAGGACAAAGCCAAGGTCAAGGGGAACCTCCTCCTCCTCCTGGAAGATTGGGCCTTGAGCCGCAGGTTTCTGGGGTTGATGGGAGGCAGACTGCTGTGACCTGAAAGCTGACCTGTCAGTTCACCTGTCCCCCCCCTCCTCCTTCCCTCCCATGATTCCAGAGGCCTCACAGACTCGGATGTTTTACACAGCCTATGAAATGTTTGAAGGACACAGAAAGCGTAAGTGGGCATGGTTTCCTGTCTCCTCCTGGACTCTGCAGCAGCTGCTGCCTCTTCCTTCTGTCTCACGCATGCCAGCACCAACATCTGCACCGGGAGGCCTGGGCAGCCTGCTAGCTCTCCTGTAGCCACCAGGTCTGAGCCGGCGGTGCTAACCCGCTTCACATCTGGTCTCTGAGGGCTTCTTCATGAGCATTACCGGCTCCCAGTTGCCTCTCTGGGCTCCATCACTGCAGGAAAACGTGCATGTTCATCCTTCAGAAGAGCTCTTAGGGAGGAAGGCTGACACACTCTTAAAAATAAGGGTCGGGACGGAAGGTGAAAACCTTAGAAGTTGAATCGTCAGTGAGCAGACGGACAGATTGAAGATGAAGGTTCATGACTGCTGATGATGATGATGCTGTAATAACGAGCACATTTAACAGTAGATGATTAAGAACATCTTCAGCAGAACCGATCAGAACCTAAAGAGTTCCAGGTGGTATCTAGTTCTTCCAGGAGGGTTCACATTTATTTTTAAGAGTGTGTCTCACTGAGATTCACAGGAGAATTTCTCAGAATGAGGGATCTCCCTCTTCTTCTCCCTCTTCCTCTTCTTTTTCTTCTTCTTCTTTGCTCATTCCAGTTTTGTCCTGGAATCCTGCTACACTGGGAATCTGTCCTCTGGGCTTCAAACATCATGGCGTGCTACATCCCATCACATGCTCCTCCCATCAGAACCGACAGCCTCGCGTTGACCCGTATTAGCGTTAGCATGCGGCGCCACCTTCTGCATTTGTGCAAATAAGAAAACATTAATCTGTCTGCAAATTTAGAGAGATGAATGTTTTCATCTATTTAAGCGGCCTGACCCCCCCGACGCCCCCCCCCCCCCCCCTCCCCTGCTGAAATCAGGGGGGAGCAGCAGCCACACTGGCTCAGGGGGCTGTGGGCTCCGAGGCCAGGATGAGGTCTCCCTGCTACATCAGATGTTCTGTCTGCTCTGAAGATCCACGCTGCCCCCCCCCCCCCCCCCCCCCCCCCGAGGGGTCGGGACTGGGTCTGTCATCTGATCACTTTCTTGCCAGAGCTCAGCACGAAGTCCTGGCCCCCCTTCACGTCCCTCTTCTCACCCTCCGGTTCTCTGAGTCCAGACGGTCGGGCCGCGGTTTTGATGGTTCTGTTTCCCTCCACAGCTGGAGACGGGGCCCAGCCTGTGGCCGCCGCCTCCCCGACGGTGCTGAGTGTCCAGCAGGGCCAGCGAGCAGAGTTTCGCTGCACGGCGACGGGGAATCCAACGCCCGCCATCGAGTGGACGGGTAGGACGTCACACGTGGGTTTCTGGGACTTTTGGGACTTGGGGAAGAGAACTGACGGTGAATGTTGGTTTGTTCCAGGCGGGCCGGGCAACAAGATGAGTCCCAGAGCCCTGATCCGAGGCGGCGTGCTAGCCTTCGCCTCGGTGGACGCCGCCGATCAGGGCGAGTACAGCTGCAAGGCGCTGAACACGCACGGCGAGCACACGGCCCGGGTCGCCCTCGTGGTCCACAGTAGGTTTCACACCTGTTGGTGCTGGCAGCTTCCTGGGGGCGTGTCTTTAAAAAGCCTCTGTCCTGTGTCAGAGTCCGGCCCCAGTGGTCCCGGGACGCAGCCTCAGGTCCAGGTCAGCCCCCAAAACATCGAGGTCCATGAAGGGGACACGCTGAGGCTGTACTGCCGAGCGACGGGGTCCCCCACGCCGAAGCTCAGGTGGCTGAAGAACGGGGGGCAGATGCCTCCACAGGTGAGACCCGCGTGCCAGGCAGGTTCACCCACGTGCACGGATGAAGAATTTCCACGGCTGCACCTTCTTGTCTCAGAGGATCTCCATGATACTGCTGAAATGTTGACCATCTCCCCTCTGTTGTCTCCTCCCTCCTTTATTTCCCCGTTTACTTTCTGGCCCCGCCCTGTTTGACGTTGTCTTTGCATCAGGCCGTTCCCTCGCACGGTTTCCATCAGTTTAAAAGCAACAGTCTCGATGTGTTACAGAGACGTAATGAGCAGCAGCAGGTCTGTCCATCTGTCTGTCTCTCTGTCTGTCTGTCTCCTCGTCAGCTGTCCACCACTCACCTCGTCCTCACCGTCCACTAAGTGCATGATCATCGTGTCCCTGATTCCGGACGTGTCTCTGAATCACGTAGTTTGAGCCGATGTCTCTGGGTCTGCTTGACTGTGCACGCCGTCACGTGTCAGCGCTCCTCCGTTGTCCTGTCTGTCCTCGTTAGGGGCAGGGGTCAAAACTTTATTTAAAAAAGGGGGGAATCTATAAAATCGACGTTACGCCCGGATGCTGCAATATAGAATTTTTAATCTTTTCTTTCCCGTGATGATTTTTTTATCTGTGGGAAACATCAGGACGGTTCGATGGTCTAATCAGTCGCTCCAAGGTCAAACGTGTTTTAAACGACCTTGAACATATCTGAAGGAGAATCCTAAATCCTTTCAATATCTGTCCCAAACACTCGATTTGCTGATTCCATCGGGACCGTTCCACCTCTAATCGGTATCGGTATTGATTATGGATCCTGGTCCCTGTCCATCACCTGTCCCAGCGGCATTCCCTCGGCATTCCCGACACCTTCTGCTGGGCTCCGGCCGTGCACGTCTGGACCGAAGCAGTTTTTGTGATTCCTGCTCAGCTCCACGAGGGCCTGGGGGCCTGTTTAGTTCTGCCTCAGAGAGCGGCGGCGTCCTGTCAGCCTTTCCCAGGGCGAGCCGGGCTCTGACGTGCGACCACGCAGAAATTCTGTGTGCTCTGGCAAACGGATCGCTTTGAAAACTCCTCAATGGGTTCAGACACCATTGAGCCGGCTCGCTGTAGCCTGCCCCTCACGGGTGAACGGGTCAGAGCTAAGCAGCTTTGTCCAGTTGCCCCCCTCCCTGCACAGATGCAGTAATCCCTCCCCTCCACTGTCTCCTCCCCTCTGAGGTGTTTCCAAAATTCGTGAAAGCTGGTTTTCAGCCTTCCTGGGCCTCTGACAGCCGAGCGCAGCGGTGCACGAACAAGCCAAACTCCTGGGTGCTAATGGACCGGAAAGACCTACAAGTTCTTACATGAGTTCTGGTCCCAAGACCCCCAAAATAAGGGTTTTACCCCCAACCGGAGGGCTCTCAACCTTCATGAAGGTTCAGATATTCCGACTGCTGTTATAATTTAGGGATGATTGACAGCAGAACTTTCTGAGAAGAGTGAAGAGTCGCCACACGGAATCTTTCTGGGTGGAACCTTCGCTCTTCCAGAGGAAACCTTGATTTCCCAGTGCCATTGTCCCACATCCGGACTTTGGAGTTCAAAACTCTTCATCGGACTAATCTCAAGCTGTCAGTTCTAACTCATTTTCATGGGTGTTCGGCTAAAATAACAGCGTGTTTGCTGTGATTAGCACAGATCACCGGGCATTAACAGCCACCCAGTCAACCATCAGAAATGTTGCCCCTGGTTTGCACACAGCCACGTGTACAAAGCAGGAGGCCGAATAAAACCCAAATCAAAACCCATTTAGCAAAACTGCTCTTGTCTCGTCTTCAAAGTTCACCCCGTAGAGCTTCTGTGTTGCTGTTAGCTAGCACCGCTGTAGCGTCACACGTCATATTTGTGTTGCTTCCAAGCGTCGGAGAAAGGTAAGAGATGTGGTTTGTCCTCTGTAGACTCAGTCTTTCCATGTCAGCGTATGAATATTCCTGCTGCCACAGAACTCCTTTCCTTGGTTCAGCCTCTGCGTGTCCTCCCCAGACCCGCACCGATATCGGCACCCTGCTCATCCCCGACGTCACGGTTTCGGATTCGGGCACGTACATGTGCGTTGGGAGCAACAGCATCGGCTCAAATAGTGCCCCCATTAAAGTCGTCGTGCTGAAAGGTGAGAAGTCCTCAAACACTGTCCTCTAAAGGATCGGAAAAATATCCCTCCTCTCTGTCCCAGTACGGCCAGTATACGTTTCATTTTTCCAAACCTGTCACTCACGTTAGCGTAACGTTAGCGTTGATGCATGATTGGCTGATTGAAATCCTGACGTGTTGCTGTTTGTGCAGCGGATCAGAGCTCCTCAGTAGTCACCATCCAGCCTTCCATAGCTGAGGTCCAGGAGGGCCAGAGTCTGGACCTCAACTGCGTGACCTCTGGAAACCCCCCTCCTCGAGTCACCTGGTCCAGGGCCAGCGGACGTCTCTCCTCCAACCACCAGGTTGTTCAGAAACGTGTGATTGTCGTGGGTCCCTGCTCAGCTCTGGACGAACCGTGTGGAGATGAGGATGTTCCTCGTTGTTGTTCCTCACACAGCAAAGGTTTCACTGACGTTCCTCATCTGCTGTAACAGGTTCTGGGAAACCAGCTGAGGATCCTTTCAGCCACGCCAGAGGACTCTGGGGAGTATGTGTGCCGGGTGCAGGGCAGCCATGGAAACCCCTCGTCTCACCTTCGCCAGGCCACCGTCTCCGTGTCCGTCACCTCATCTTCTTCACGTGCGTAACCCAAACAGATCTGGTCCGAATATAGGTGTTGTTGGTCTGAATATAGGTTCCATGAGTCCAGAACCTTCCTGCCCACATCGTGCATCAAAGTGAATCATACTTGATACTTTATACCATCATACTTTATAAGTTTTCACATCATAATTTAAAATCATTTTCCAGAAGGTGCTCACGTGTTCTCACGGAAATGATTCTGTGATGACCGCTTCAGTGGGCAGCGATCTCGTGGTCTCACCCCACAAATGTAGTTTTCAGCTGGACCTTTGGGCGGGAGGCCCAGTCCGGTGCTGGTGTCCCATGATCTCACCTTCATGCTCTCCTTCCTGGACGTTACCCTCGTTCCCACTCGTTCCTGCATCATTAATCAAGGACGCCGGTGTCCTGAACGTGCTCTCTGCTTCCGGCTGCAGGTCTCCAGAGCCCCATCATCGCCATCGAGCCCCACAGCGCCGTGGTGCGTGTCGGGGAGACGGCGACCTTCAGATGCAGAGTCTACAGTGGAGCGCAGCCTGTCAGGCTGGAGTGGAAGGTGGCCAACAGCCAGCATCTGCCAGGTAACCTCCACACCGTTGTCCTTCTAAATGAGTTTTTATGTATTCACATTCACTATTCCATGTCAGGCCTGACTAACGGAAGAATGCTCAGAATATTGAAAAAGGCCTTTTTGAATTTCAGATAACGTCAAGCTCAGCCGCGACGGTTCCGTCATCACAATCGTCAACGTCCAGCCCGACAACCACGGTACTTTCCGCTGTGTGGCCAGCAACCCATTCGGAATCACCCACACCATTGTGTCTTTGATCGTGAAAGGTAAGAAGGACAGGGACAAGTGGACACGCTCCCTCCGACCTTTAGGGGCGGAGCTCCCTCTAGTGGCCGAGCCATGCAGCTGTGCTTGTGTCCGCGTCCTCAGACTCTCCTGTGGCCGTCGTCACCCCTGCTGGGCCTGTCCGGGTCAAGGTGGGGGAACCCATCAACCTGGAATGTCAGGCGAGCGGAGACCCCCGCCCCTCTGTCTCATGGCACAGGCTTGACAGTAACCGTAAGATCATGCTGACCAGCCCCGTTCCCATGGAGACCAATGCTGTGATGCAGGTATGGATGCGCGTGGCAACATTTGCCGCAGCTTTTGAAATCAGAGCCTTTGATGTGTCAACCTTCCGTCCTGTAAAGATACTGGCGGCGCGTCCAGAGGACAGCGGCACGTACGTGTGCACGGCTCGCAGCAGCGGTGGCTCGACTGAAGCCAGAGTGGAGGTCAGCGTGGAGGGACAGCCCAGGGCGTCTGTGGACCAGCCCCAGATGGTCGTGGTGGAGGGTCGGACTGCGACGCTGCGCTGTCACGTCAATGGTAAAATCACCTTCCCGGGCCACGCTTGCACGGACGTTGCCACGGCAACGGCAACGGTTTCGCAATTCTAAAATGGTTTTCCAGTTTCGGGTCCACTGTCAGACCTTATGGGGGCACTCATGTCAGATCTGCTCACGTTGAAACTGTTTCCAGGTTTTCCAGCCCCTGTGATCACCTGGTCCAAGCTACGCTCTCCGTTGCCGTGGGGACACAAAGTGGTGAACAACAGTCTGGTGCTACCCAACGTGGGCCGCCAAGATTCTGGAGAATACATCTGCAGAGCCACCAACAGCATCGGCAGCAGCCAAGTCACCATCAAGCTGGATGTTGAGAGTGAGTTCTGGGATGTTGGCGTGCGCTCACCAGCGGGTTTCGAACCCTCCTCCGAGACTTCAGTGACCCAAATCAAACAAATGATTTCTGTGTCTTCTCCTTCTTCTCTCCAGCTCTTCCGTACGCCACATTGTTGCCTGACAACGTGGCTGTCCGGGTCGGGGAGGTCATCAGGCTGCAGTGCCTGGCCCACGGTACCCCCCCCCTGACCTACTCCTGGACCAGGCTCGACGGAAGGCTGCCCCCCAGGGCCGTGGTTAACGGCGGCGACCTCCAGATCAACCTGGCCACAGCTGAGGATGCTGGAAGCTACAAGTGTGTGGCCAGCAACAGCGTTGGCAGCAGCCAAGTGGTGGCCAAAGTCACCGTCAGATGTGAGTTCACCCCCAGAAATGAGAAAATACCGAGTAAGAGGAAACGCTGACCCTCGTCTCCGCAGCCCCCCTGGCGATCCGGGTGTCGCCTCAGGTGGAGGTGAAGGCTCAGGGGAGCGCCGTGGAGTTCACCTGTTCGGCATTAGGGGGCGTGGATACGACAATTGAGTGGCTGAAGGAAGGAGGCGCCCTGCCCCCGAATCACCACGTCAAAGACGGCGTGCTCAGGTGACCCCGCCTACACTCCCCTATTCACCCCAGCGGTGTAATAAATGGTGTTATTAACTGTTCCTCGATGTGCTTTGATGTGTTCCTGCAGGATTGAGAACCTGGAGCAGAGCAATGAAGGAGTGTACATCTGCAGGGCCAGCAGCAGCTACGGTCAGGCCCAGGACGCCGCCAGGCTGACCATCCAAGGTCCAGCAAGCACTCGACAGGAGCCGCGGCCCCTCTCCAGCAGGGGGCGCCTTGTGGCTGGGGCCAGAGGAGCCTGTTGTACATCCTGCTATCATTCATCTTTGTCTCTGTTTCTGCTGCAGCCCTGCCCAAGGTGATGATTAACGTGCGCACCTCAGTCCAGACGGTGATGATTGGCAACTCCGTGGAGTTTGAGTGTCAGGCTCTGGGCGACCCCGAGCCCACGGTGCAGTGGAGCAAAGTGGGCGGCGCTCTTCCCTCCCACATCATGGTGAAGGGCGGCATGCTGAGGATCGAGCAGGTGACGGAGGCCGACGCCGGCCAGTACCGCTGCACGGCCACCAACGACGTGGGTTCTGTCCAGTCCCAGGTGGTCCTCAACGTGCAGTGTGAGTGACCACACCAACCCTCCATCCTCATTTCCTGAGCTGCGGATTTGGAGCCTCCGTCCCTCCTCTTTTCACAGCTCTTCCGCAAATTTCTGCTCTGCCTGAGAAGAAGGAGGTGACGGTGGGCTCGGATGCAGTTCTGCCCTGTGTGGCGTCAGGATACCCCGTACCCCAGATCAGATGGTCCAAGGTCAGACTCGTTAAAACCAATAAGTCCAAAATGGAAGGTCCTGGAGAGTGGAAATGAGCTGAGAGGCAGTCACCTTCTGTTGGTGACTAAGACTTGATTTTGGTTCCATCCAGCTGGAAGGAGAACTTCCCTCCAAGTGTTTCCAGGACATCAACGCCCTGACTGTTCCTCGGGTCACCCACGAGGATTCTGGGACGTACGTCTGCACCGCCTCCAACAAACAGGGGAAAGTTGAGGCCTTCACTTCGCTGCAGGTCCACGGTGAGCCTGCAGAGCTGCATCCTAACCCTAACCCTAACCCTAACCCTAACCCTAGCCCTAACCCTAACCCTAGCCCTAGCCCTAACCCTAACCCTAACCCTAACCCTAGCCCTAACCCTAACCCTAGCCCTAGCCCTAGCCCTAGCCCTAACCCTAACCCTAACCTAGCCCTAGCCCTAGCCCTAGCCCTAACCCTAACCCCAACCCCAGCCCCAGCCCCAGCCCCAGCCCCAGCCCCAGCCCAAACCCCAACCCCAGCCCCAGCCCCAACCCCAACCCCAACCCCAACCCTAACCCTAACCCTAACCCTGCTTAAAAAGTGAGTCTTCTTTGCTTGGTTTCCAGAGCGAGTGATGCCGTACTTCGCCCAGGAGCCGCTGTCCTACCTCACCCTGCCCACCATCAGAAACGCTTACAAGACGTTCAACATCAAGGTCACCTTCAGACCCGACAACGTCGACGGTGAGAGGGCTCGGACGGACCTGTTGTGTATCATTGTGCACTTTCCCACGTTGAATCTTGACAGTGTTTGTGTTTTCTGCTACTTACTGTGTTTGTCGTGTTTCCACATGTTTACTTTCACTGCGTCTCGCGTCCTCCCCCCTCTCCCTCACCTCTCTTGGTGGGAAGGTCTCATATTGTACGCTGGTGAGTCTCAAAGCTTGAGAACAGGAAGTCAAGTGTGACGTTGACAGTCCTGTTTTGCGGCTCCATCAGGCTCCTAATGCATCCCAGCTGTGAGAGATGCTGCATGGCCTTTTCTGCAGAGTCACAGTACCAGAAGGAACTTGGACACAGCGAGGCCGAGCTGGGGACAATAATGGGGACAATAATGGGGACAATAATGGGGACAATAATTTGGACAGTAACGGGGACAGTCTGTTGTCAGTCAGGACAAATGAAGCAGGAATGTTGATTTCTAAAGCATAGAGAGGACAGCCTCAGAATGATGGAGGTGCATGACTGGAGGATGGGAGGCTCCTCATTTATGAGGTCCAGAGGAGCCACTTCCCATCAGCCTCCGGTGCTTGTTGAGCATGTGGGGACAGGACGAGGAGGAGGAGGAGGAGGAGGAGGAGCGAAGGTGTGGTGACACAGCTACTCCCACTGAAGCCCAGAGAGGAGGCAGGAAGGCAGGTTCTAGGAGGCAGGTTCTAAAAGGCAGATTCTGGGAGGCAGGTTCTGGGAGGCAGGTTCTAGGAGGCAAGTTCTAGGAGGCAGGTTCTAGGAGGCAGATTCTGGGAGGCAAGTTCTGGGAGGCAGATTCTGAGAGGGAGGTTCTCGGAGGCAGATTCTGGAAGGCAGATTCTGGGAGGGAGGTTCTAGGAGGCAGATTCTGTGAGGCAGGTTCTGGGAGGAAGGTTCTAGTAGGCAAGTTCTAGGAGGCAGGTTCTAGGAGGCAGATTCTGGGAGGCAAGTTCTGGGAGGCAGATTCTGAGAGGGAGGTTCTCGGAGGCAGATTCTGGAAGGCAGATTCTGGGAGGGAGGTTCTAGGAGGCAGGTTCTGGGAGGCAGGTTCTAGGAGGCAGGTTCTGGGAGGCAGGTTCTGGGAGGCAAGTTCTAGGAGGCAGTTTCTGGGAGGGAGGTTCTAGGAGGCAGTTTCTGGGAGGCAGGTTCTGGGAGGCAGGTTCTAGTCTGGCTTTGGTTGGCTTCAAACCTCACCTCAGCATGCTGCTTTTCATCCAGCTGCACCACAGCAACGTCCATCTGAACGAATCTGTCAGTGACTCAAAGAAAAACCTTTGGACGGCTTTGAGCAACTCAAACGATGGATTTTGTTGAGATGGATTCTGAAAATGCATGTTGGACATCTTGTCTTGGTGCAAGTTCTCACCCAGCTGTCTCTGTGGTGAAGGGATGATCCTCTACAACGGCCAGAAGAGGAGCACAGGAGCAGATTTCATCTCTCTGGGACTCGTCGGGGGGCGTTTGGAGTTCAGGTCAGTTGACAAAGTTCTGCTAAATCACCGGAACGGCGTTTCGCTCAGCTTGTGTTTGGCGGTCTCAGGTTCGACGTGGGCTCGGGAATGGCCACCATACGGGACCCCAACCCCATCAAACTGGGAGAGTTTCACACGGTGGAGCTGCACCGGAACCACACGCTGGGCTACATCCTGGTGGACGGAGGGGAGCCCGTCAACGGCAGCTCGCAGGTACCGCTGACGCTGGGATATCAGCCCTCTAGATGGCCCACAAACACACCTCTGCTCTCCCCAGGGCAAGTTCCAGGGCCTGGATCTGAACGAGGAACTGCACGTGGGTGGTTACCCCAACTACACTCTGCTTGCTAAGACTGCAGGGATAAAGACTGGGTTTGTTGGTAAGACACCGGCGCTCCGGCGTCACATGATCTGATCCTGGAACGCGTCCTGATTTAGCTGCTGTCCAGGCTGCATCCGTCAGCTGGTCATCCAGGGGGAGGAAGTGATCTTCAAAGACCTCCATCGCAATTCCACAGGAGTCACAAACTGCCCCACCTGCAAAGACCGTCCGTGCCAGGTGAGTCCACCCCCATCCCTACCGGCACCTTGGTTCCAGAACCAGAGGCCTCTGGAGGTATCGTTTGTTTTTGTCCTCTTTTAGAACGGGGGGGCTTGCGAGGACTCTGAGGCCAGCTTGTACAAATGCAGCTGCCCCCGAGGATTCACAGGCAGCAACTGCCAACATCACTCCTCGCTGCACTGTCACTCAGGTACCCGGAACGTTCCTCCCCCGCCGTCGGAGTTGAGATCCCTCTGAGCTCATGTCTGTCTTTGTCCCCCAAACCTGGACAGAGGCCTGTGGACCAGACGCCACGTGCATAAACCGGCCCAACGGCCTGGGCTACGACTGCCGCTGCCACCTGGGCAAATCAGGAAACAAATGCATGGAGGGTAAGATGTGGTGTTACAGGACGGTTCTGGTCCAGTGAGGAGCGGGACACCATGGAAAAGGGTCCGTGGTTGCATCATGGTTGGGGCCTTTGATGTGGCTGAATTAATGTCTCATCAGGGGAGCTGGTGACCACGCCGCTGTTCGATGGCGAGGAGTCGTACATCGCTTATCCTCCGCTGACCAACATCCACGACGACCTCCGCGTCCAGCTGGAGTTTAAGCCCCTGGAAAGAGACGGCCTGATGTTCTTCTGTGGAGGGAAGAAAATGAAAGTGGAAGACTTTGTGTCCATCTCCATGGTGGACGGACACGTAGAGTTCCGATATGAACTGGGGACAGGTAACAGTTCCAGATGTTTCTCTAAAGATGCCTCCAGGCTCTGAACGTGCAGCTTTGTGCACCAACGTCGCCTCATTTCAGCTACTTTCTCTAAACTCTTTCACGTCCCTCTGCGGGACCGTTGTGATGTCCAGGCCAGGCGGTCCTCCTCAGTCCTGAGCCCGTTTCCCTGGGCCAGTGGCACACAGTTGTGGCTGAGCGGAACAAGCGGGCCGGACACCTGAGGGTGGACCAAGGCCCAACTGAGAGGAAATCCTCCCCCGGAAAAGCGCAGGGACTCAACGTCCACACCCCCATGTACCTGGGAGGCGTCCCCAACATGGACATCCTGCCTAAACCCGCCAACGTCAGCGAGCTGTTTGAAGGATGCGTGGGCGAGGTGAGACCTCTTCCTTCAGGAAGCACGGAGAGAATAAAGGCTTCTTGAAGGTGTCAGGATGCTAAAGCGCTGCTCTGCTCAGGTGTCCATCAACAACAAGAAAGTGGACCTGTCCTACAGCTTCACAGAGAGCAGAGCTGTCCGCCAGTGTGTGGACGCCAGCCCCTGCGACCGCCGGCCCTGCCTGAACGGAGGTCAGTGCCTGTCCAGCGCCGAGTACGAGTACCAGTGTCTGTGTCAGGATGGATACGAAGGTGCGTGGTCCACACGTCTGCTCTGGTCACTGCGGTGCTTCCATGAGCTCCAACACCTTCCTTCCCGTTCCCAGGGGAACGCTGCGAGGTGTTGAAGTACGTCTGCCAGACCAACCGCCAGTGTCAGAATGGCGGCATCTGCGTTGAAGGAGTCTGCGTGTGTCCCCCCGCCTACACAGGCCAGACCTGTGGAGAAGGTCAGTCCGGACCACCTGTCCCTCAGCTTGTCCCTCACCCATGTGACGCGGCGATGCGCTTCCACCACGGGTCACGTGGTTCTGATCGCTCTGCCTTTAAAATCAGATCTTCTGGTGCCAACATTTGTTCCAGTGACTTGATCTTAATCTTCTGTGGGGGATCTGGATGATCTCCAAACGAGCGCTAATCAGAACTTTATTTACTTTTACTGGCCCTGTTTTTGGGCACTTCCTTTCCAGGAGTTAATGCCTACTTTTCTGTCAGAAATGAGCCCATATGTCACGTGCACACGCTGTGCACGCAGGTTGCTGGGGGTTAACTAAAAGTGTTGCACTCTCATGGCTATATCCTGCACGCAGGCCTCTCCAAGACCCAGTGGGACTCTGAAGCTAGCGAGGCCAACGGTACAGTATCAGCTCTTCAGCCTGCCTGACGGGGGACTAACGGGGGCCTTTCTCAGCTCCAGCCGTCTGTTATCTGCTGTTATCTAACATGTTCCCATGTGGACGCCCCCTTCCCCCCCCACGTGCATCTGCATTTTTGTTTTTTTTCCTACTGAAAATCTGCATTCGGGCGTAAAATCGATCATTTTTTAACCCTGAGGAAATGTGGAATTCTGCCTCATCCGTGCCTGAAAGGCGACTTCCTACTCTTCTCTGTCTCCGTGGGGAATGCGTGGCTTTAAAACAGAAGCTGCACCAGCAGGACTGCTAACAAATGTCCGTCCAAGTCCAGATGTTCTGCTGGATTTCAGGCTTGTTGTGATGTATCTGTGCATGGACCCAGGCTGAGTCTCATCAGAAGGTCACAGATGTGACCCCTTAGTGTGTGACGCTCCTCCTGGAGCTCCTTCTCACGGTACAGAGCTCAAGTTTCCCTCTGAAGCGTCTAAATGATGGAGAGAACTGTCCATCTATCAGAATTCTGGACTGACCCGTTTGGTGCTGTAGAGGAAAGCCTCCAGCGGGTCAGAGATGCTCTTCGCTCCCTCATCTCCTCTTCTCTTCCGTGCTCGTGGGCCTGTGCTGTCTGCTTCCCTTCTAACACCCGTAGGACCTGGGCGGTGCTGTTGCGGAGTTCTGCCACTGGGTGGCGCTGCAGGAGTGACCTTCCGTCTGTTTCTGTCTGTTCTGCAGATTCACCCTATCAGTTCGAGGCTCATTTTCACAAGGACGGATACATCGCACTTCCAAAATCCATTTTCCCAAGAAGGTAATTATATTTTACACTCGCCCGTCAAATCAAGAGAAAAGTAAAGACGTACTTACAACTTTGTTTGTGATTTAGTGCCCACGACTCGCCAGAAACGATAGAACTGGAGATCAGTACCGACTCCTCTGATGGTCTGATCCTGTGGCAGGGGGTGGTGAGTCCCGCTCCTCGCTGGTTCCCGCTCCGGCCCGAATCCCGCTGCTCACGTCCTGCCGCCCACCTTCTCATCCTCGACCTAACACACGTCATTATTTCATCAGCAGAACCTCCTCGCATCACCGACACTGTCGTGTTTGGTTCCGTGCGCCCGTTTACCGGCTGTTTTTAATTGTTGGGCATGTTGAGGCTGGCCGTGATCGGACACCACTAAATAAGTGCATGTTGCTTCTCTAACTCACCCTCCATCTTCCTCAGGAGACCAATGGCGCTCGCCATTTGCGAAAGGTGCATGCTAGTAAAAAGGTACCCTCTCAAACACACTCTTGTTCTGCTGGCGGGTGTTTTTTTAATGTGACGTCTGTACAAACGTGAGGGTGGAACCACAATGTTGTTAGGTGACGTCAGCTGATCTGACCTTCATCTAGAATTAGCAGTTCTTTTGTTTCTGCCGCGCCAAATAAAATGCACATCGGTGCTGTGCACGGCGCCCTCACGTGTCCCCCGGCTGACGTTTCTGGAACCCCAGAGACGAACCAGGGACACCGGTCGCTTCCCTGCTGGGCAGCAGCTGAAACACTGAACTCGTCTATTTCCAGGAACTCGGAGAACACGGGAGAGGGAAGGATTTCATCAGCCTGGGCCTTCAGAAGGGACACCTCGTCTTCAGGTGACTCAGCACCTCTGACACAGGTGTGTTTCAGCCCCTCTTCATGTTCTATTAACGCTGATTCCAATGTGCAGCTACCAGCTGGGCAGCGGAGAAGCCCAGATCCTCTCCAGAGAGGCCGTCAACGATGGCAGGTGGCACAAGGTCACGGCGGTCAGGTACGGCTCCACGGGAGCTGCCTTTGGTTCCCATGGAAACCTGAAAACCCGTCTTGGTATCAACATATTGATTTGTGCAGAACTGGCAAAGATGGATACATCCAGATTGACGGAGGAGCTGCTGTGCACGGCCAGTCGCGGGGCAGGAGCATCATGGTGAACACCAAAGGCAACGTCTACCTGGGTGAGTCACCTGTGTCACATCCTGCCTCCATCTTCGCTCCCTTTCATCTCGTCGAGAATTTGCACAAATCTCGGCATCTTTAACGGCTCGCCAGGCGGCGCCCCGGACACGGCGGCCATGACGGGAGGGAAGTTCTCGGTGGGACTCGCAGGCTGCATGAGGAACCTGGTCCTGATGAACGCGCGGCCGGGCCAGCAGCCGGCGCCGACCGTGGACCTGCAGGCCTACGCCGCCCACGCCATCAACGTGCAGCCGTGCTCGTCATAGATGGCAGCACGCACACACACACGCACGCACACACACGCACGCACACACACACACACACACTGATGACTGAGTGATGTCAAACACACAGACTCAACACAAACTTGGTGCTTGGCTGCTACCGAAACCAAACCCGACGTAACAAGCAGAAGCGTTTCTCTCTTTGTGGCGTCGAACCGAACCCACGGCGCCGTAACGCCTCCTCTTCCTCACCGTTGTGTTTCCCACGAAGGACTGAACGCAGGAGAACCCCACCGTTTACACACTGCAGCGTCGTAGTCACCGGCCCAGTCAGGCTTCCTACGATGGGTCACACCCGATGGAGTCACAGATCTTTTACAGCACTGAATTTTTATTTATATACATGAATTTATGATATTTGGGGGGAAACAAGCAAACTAACCCGAACTGCCCTCCAGCTTGGCTGGGTTCTAATACTGTGTCCTGGGCCCGTTCAGGGCCCGGCTGCGTTCATGTTTGTGTCTAGACCTGCTTTCTTCACTTCTGTAGAGGAACTTTTGCTCTCACGCCTTCTGCTCTCCTTTGTTTCCTGTTTGATTTGGCGCCGTTGGGAGACGAGCGCGGATCTTCTAGTCACACGCCGCTTCAGTCCACAACTCAGGTCATCAGATCAACCATTTCCACATCCGCCTCGCAGCTGTTGGGTCTGTTTTTTATGAAGAAGAATACTTTGGTGCTAATGTCGTTTTGTTGTAGTGCAGTTGAAGCAGCCTCACAGTTACTGATGCTTTGAATTAAAAAACGAGCTTTACAGGATTGAGTAGATCTCAAAACAACAAATGAAACTTGTATTTTTACGTGACGTTCTGTATAAAACTGATACCGCTGCCGTGAGAACGAACATTAGAGGCTAGTTAATTAGCAGGTAGCCTTTGTCTCCGCCCCTGTTTTCTCGTCTCGCTGCGTGCACGTGTGTGTGTCACGGTCCACATCCTCCAGAGGATCCACCCAGACTGGTTCAGGTCTGTTAGCAGAGCCGGCAGCGATTCATGAAGGACAGAATCCCCCCCCCCCCCCCCCCCCCCCCCCCGACGACCTCATCCTGACCTCAGGCCCGCGCCGAGGTCAGCAAAATTCTGCTCCTCTTCCTCTAAACGAGCCCCGTCTGCTCTCACATCCCTGGTTTTTATTTATTTCGGTGTTTTGTTTGCTTTTTTTCTTTGTAATAATTGTGAGACAAAACGTTCGGGCCACGTGAGACCTGGACTTGACCTGGAGCCGCGTTTGACCTTTGACTTCAATTTGCTTCGTCGTCGTTGACAGAATACGATCACATGACCTAAAACCTCAGCGAACGTGACACCAAAGCACCCGGACGGCCGTCCGGTGGCGACAACAACAACAACAACATTTAGTCACATTTGTAGTAATTCCCAACGTTCCTCTCTCTTCACCCTCCAATCCCTAAATTCCCGCGGACTCGAAGAAAAAGCCCCACGGATCTGGGTTCCTCCTCCGGCTCCTTCAGTGCTCTCCACTCTTCCGTCTTCCCCTCTCGTCCCCACGCTCGTCCCTAAACCCCATAACTGAACGCCGAGGTTTGATGCTCTTAAACTGGATTTTCCACACACTCGTGCGCTTGTGCCCAAGAAAGCGACGTTTTTTTTATAGCAAACTTCCGGAGCTGCACTTTTTCGCCCTTTTGAATTAACTGTTTCATTTCTGATTTTCCACACGAGTGAAATCGTTCCAGATTCCTTGTGCAGCCTGGATCTGTGACTGAACACACTCGTCGCTGCCCTTTTGTTTCATAATTAAAAAACCCAAAAGAATCTGGTGTGTTTTTGTGATTCTGTTGGGAAGGGGGGGGGAGTCCAAATCAATCCAAGTACAGGGTGTGTGTGTGTGTGTGTGTGTGTGTGTGTGTGTGTGTTTCCCTGGTAACACACCTGAAGTGAGTTAGCTCATCAGAGGAACCGGATAAATCTGTGGCAACTCTAACTGGTTAGAGTGGGGGGTGCAGCGGTAGACTGGTTTTCTTGGCATTTACACGGAGCAACAACCCAGAGAAGACGCTTCCATCAGTGTCTGAACGCCACAGAGGACAAAGATCGTCCCTCTTTTTAAGTTTCATCCTCAGTTTTAGTGTCAAATTCACAAATTAAATTTCAGTAAATAATTGCGAGGCCTGAAAAATCCCAGAACGGATCAAACGGTGCAGCAGCAAAATGACCCAAAGTGATGCAGCTCCACCCCTGGAGGGGGGCGTTTGGTACGGTCCGTCCAGGCAGCATCACACGTCAGAAAAACTCCTCCAGTAAAACCAGTTGGACTGGTTCCCAGTCTATAGGTGACTCCAGGTGACTATACAGTGAGAGTAAAAAGTATTTGATCCCTTGCTGATTTTGTTGGTTTGTCCACTAATAAAGACATGATCATTCTATACTTTTAATGGTAGATGTATTCTAACATGGAGAGACAGAATATCAAAAAGAAAAACCAGAAAATAACTTTAAAGAATTTATTTTAATTTATTGTTTTTCATTGAGGGAAATAAGTATTTGATCCCCTAGTATGCATTAGGAGTTTTGGCTTTCACAGACCAGTTAGACTGTTACCTGAATTGAAGACAGCAGGTCTAACAAATCACCTGTATGTAAGACAACTGTTCACAGAATCAGACAATCAGACAGATTCCAAACTCTCCACCATGGGTAAGACCAAAGAACTCTCTCAGGACCTCAGAGACAGGATTGTTGACCTGCATAAATCGGGAATGGGCTACAAAAACATTAGCAAATTGCTGGGTATTAAAGTAACAACTATTGGTGCAATTGTGAGAAAATATAAGAAGTATAACATGACCATCAATAGACCTCGGTCTGGTGCTCCACAGAAGATTTCACCTCGTGGGGTGGCAATGATCATGAGAACAGTGAGAAATCGGCCTGCAACCACACAGCAGGAGTTAGTGAATGACCTCCAGGCAGCTGGGACCAAAGTCACCAGGAAAACAATTGGCAACACTTTGCGCCGCAATGGATTAAAATCCTGCAGTGCCCGAAAGGTACCCCTGCTTAAGAAGGCACATGTGGAGGCTCGCCTCAAGTATGCCAATGATCACCTCAAAGATGCACAAAGTGATTGGGAGAAGGTTCTGTGGTCAGACGAGACCAAAATTGAACTATTTGGCCTAAACTCTACTCGTCATGTGTGGTGGAAGAAAAATGCTGCCTATGATCCCAGGAACACTGTGCCCACCGTCAAGCATGGAGGTGGAAACATCATGTTTTGGGGGTGTTTCTCTGCCAAGGGCACAGGGCTACTTCACCGCATCCCTGGGTAGATGGACGGAGCCATGTACCGTGCAGTGCTGAGGAAGCTGAAAATGGGCCGTGGCTGGGTCTTCCAACATGACAACGACCCAAAGCATACAGCAAAGGCAACAAAGGAGTGGCTCAAGAAGAACCATATTAAGGTCATGGAGTGGCCCAGCCAGTCTCCGGACCTCAATCCAATTGAAAATCTATGGAGAGAGCTGAAGGTCCGAGTTGCCAAGCGACAGCCCACCAACCTTAATGATTTAGAGAGGATCTGCAAAGAAGAGTGGGCCAAAATTCCCCCTGATATGTGTGCTAACCTTGTGGTTAACTACAACAAACCTTTGACCGCTGTGCTTGCAAACAATGGCTTTGCCACCAAATATTAAGTGCTTTTGGATAGAGGGATCAAATACTTATTACCCTCAATGAAAAACAAATAAATTAAAATAAATTCTTTAAAGTTATTTTCTGGATTTTCTTTTTGATATTCTGTCTCTCCATGTTAGAATACATCTACCATTAAAAGTATAGAATGATTATGTCTTTATTAGTGGACAAACCAACAAAATCAGCAAGGGATCAAATACTTTTTACTCTCACTGTAGGTGACTCCAGGTGACTACAGGTGATTCCAGGTGATTTCAGTTGACTCCAGGTGACTACAGGTGATTCCAGGTGATTTCAGTTGACTCCAGGTGACTACAGGTGATTCCAGGTGATTTCAGTTGACTCCAGGTGACTCCAGTTGACTCCAGGTGACTCCAGTTGACTCCAGGTGACTACAGGTGATTCCAGGTGATTTCAGTTGACTCCAGGTGACTCCAGTTGACTCCAGGTGACTCCAGTTGACTCCAGGTGACTCTAGGTGACTCCAGTTGACTCCAGGTGACTCTAGGTGACTCCAGGTGACTCCAGTTGACTCCAGGTGACTCTAGGTGACTCCAGGTGACTCCAGGTGACTCCAGGTGACTCCAGGTGACTATAGGTGACTACAGGTGACTATAGGTGAATCCTCTTGCTGTGTCTGACTGGCAGAACCTGTCTGACTGACTCTCATAAGATCTGATCAGAAAAAGACTGTTAGATTTACTCTCAAAGTCTCTGACAGCTGGAGACTGAAGGACCCGATGGCAGATCAGACCTGGACAACTTTCTTAGTTTTAGTCCCCTTTCAACTGTAAACTTCATGATCAAGCCGTCAGAGGCTGATCAGCCTTTACCTGCGCAGGTAAAGATCCGGACCAGAGGCACAACACTCGTGATAAACCTGAAAAAGTTCAGAGTTTTACTGATTCTGCTTCACTTTTAAAATAATAAAATAAGCAGGAAAAGAGGCAGACAGCCTGAGATGCCCCCAGCGGTGTGCGTGCGTGCGTGCGTGCGCATGTGGGTTGGGGAGGCGATTGGCGTCATTTCCGGTGGAATATTCCAGCGGATTGATCTGGGCTTTAAAAGGACGCGCTGCAGCCTCCTGGTAACCAATGATTTCGAACCTTCGGCTTCGGCGAAACATCTCTTTTATTCCAACTTGTGAAAATAAAAATAGGGCGGAGCTGCCAGCTGAAGTTAGTGCGTGTGAAGCTGCGTGCGCGTTCAGATCGTCTCCATCTGTGGATTTGTGACTGTGAAGTCCTCTCAGGTAAGATGAGGCGCAGTTTCCGTGCACGCAGCTTCACGCTTTCGCAGGTTTAGACGGGTCCGCGCGCCCCGCGGCCGCTATGCGCGCTTCCTCCCGCAATGACGCAGTTGTGCGCCCTCTCCCCAAAACGTTCTGTCATTCCCCAGATCAATATTTTGTCGTTATTCGGTGCTGGTTCGGTGCTGATTCGGTTCTGGTACGTGTGTAGAGCAGCCGAGCCCGAACAAAGATTCAAATGTAAACGATCAAATTTCAGGCAACATTTTCACACTTTTCGGTAAAAAGTGCAGAAATGTAAACGTTTGAAATCAAAATGCTTCCGCTGTTTCTTCATGTAACGTTTTTAATAGTTGATTTTTTAATAACTGGGCCTGTTTGTGACGGGACGACTTTTATTTCTGATGTTTTAGCTGTTCTCTTGTGAGCTGACAGTCATGATCCTCCTGACTCCGTCTTCTGGTGAGTCCTTACTCGAATTAATACAAACGATCCAGGAGTTTTATGCAAAATTAATGTCCTTTAATATGGAAAGTGTGTTTGTCCTGTTGCTTTTTATGAATGTAGTTCATGACTTCATTATAAGGACAATGATATGCACTTTAGACATATGAATTATGTTGTTTGTGATCAATTATGTTGTTTAGGATTAATTGCAGTTTAACTCGCTCATTTTTCACAATATCGCAGGAGTTTATAATTCGCTCCAGGTTCTTTCTGAGTAGTTTTTCTTGTTTTTGCTTAGTTGTTACCAGGTAACAGGAAAGGGGGGTTGCGTAACAAGCACCTTCCCATAATGCTTTGCACTCATTTAGCAGCAGCCCAGAAATAACAACTTGCTTGAAATTGACAGTGTGTCTTTCTCTGCATTCACCCTCTTGATTAATGACCAAGACGGTGCTAAAAAACCTGCAGCCCCACAAGTGACTCGTCCTATTTTAGTTCCTGTAGCTGCGCACGTGGATCCGTCCACGTGTTCCAAATGAAACGTTTCCTTCAGCACATTTGCCGATTAAATCCCCATTTTTTAGTAAAGTTGGACGTGAAAACAGAAAAAGGAGACGAGCAAAATTCCATCCTTTTATCTCTGAAAAATGGTGTTGCCTAGCAACATGTTGGCGTCATTAGAGCAGCTTCTCAACCTTTTAAAATTTCAGTCTTCAAAGTCCCAGTGTTGCTGCAGCTTATTGGTAACCACGGCAACGGTTTCAAACCTGGGCCTCTCCTCACTTTATGACAGGACACACTGTAAATCAGGATATTTTTCCAGTTGTATCCTTTTGAATATCATCAGATCCTGTTTTTATGGTAGTTTTCCAGCTTTGGGGACCAGGGGTGTGCGTTTGAGCCAGGCAGCGCTGAGGCTGCCGGTGGCAGCCTGTAACGTCCTGTTGGAGCTACGAAACAAGCATGCTGTCACAGTGAAAGTCTAAGTTGTTGTTGGCATTCTGCTGTATCTCACTCACTGTTTTCTTTCAGATGAAAAGTCTTGAACTCACCTGGCTTTGGAATCACAGGAAGTTCAGGGTGACAAAAAACACTTAAAGGGTTGCTAACGTGTTAAACTGGGTGGTTATGTGGCAGCTACAGGAGCCCCCAGACCGTCATTGTGGTCACCAGCGTGTGTGTGTGTGTGTGGTGTGTGTGTGTGTGTGTGTGTGTGTGTGTGTGTGTGTGTGTGTGTGTGTGTGTGTGTGTGTGTGTGTGTGTCCTTTTTCACATCCTTTGTTTCTCGTATGTTGCAGTTTGGTGTCTTGTGGCCATTTTGTTTCCTTTTCTTAACAGTCAAATGTCCGAGCTCTTTAGTTTAGAGACATAACTAGCTAATGTAGTTAACCAGGCAGGCTGTAAATGATCCACTGTACAGTAACAAATGCGTTTTAGTGATCTGATGGATGAGTGTATCGTACGGTCGGTCTCCGTCCAATAAACATACGCCTTGGTAAGTGATGCTTCTTTTACATAAGATGCAGGAATCAATGTTGAAGTCATTTTTTTCTTTGAAGACAGAAACATACACGCACATGCTAAAATGTGAGGCTGTGAGGATTCCCGACACATGGTGTTAAGCATGCATTTATGGTTTAGCAACCACAACCTTCTCCCCCATTCAGATATCTGCTGGTTTAAGACCTGTTCCGACACTCCTAAAGGCCGGTGAGCTTCCTCACCTCGCAGCATTCGAGCTGCCTGTGCTGTCCAATAACAATAGTAACAAGTCTGTGGGACAGACTCTGGGCTAAAATGGCACCAGAACCAGGAAGGGAACCAGTGTGGGAACATCTCTGGACCAGCAGGATCACCTGATAACACGAGCCATTTTAGCTTTAGCTTCCTCACCCTGACGTTACCCAGCTGACGGGGAGGGTTGCTCACTGCAGTTGTCCTGTGGTCTCAGCTCTCTTCCAGTGCACCAACAAGCTGTTCCTGACCGATCGGACCACCAGACAGCAGATCAAAGAGTTTGCACGGAAGAATGCCGCCAACGCTCTGTCGGTGGCCAACATGCTCATGGGCATGGCCTCCATCCTCAGCAGCCTGAACGGGTGAGAGGACTCGAGGACGACAGGCTGTCTCTGACCTCAATGTGGAAATGTCACGAGCACGGAAACTCCTCCCGATGTCTTCCCGACATGTCGGGTTGAATCGGAGCCGTCCGAAGGAATCGCGTGACAAAAGCTGTGTGTGCGTTCCTGTCGGTGGGCGGCGTGGTTCTCAGTGAGGAGGAGTGGGCTGTATCTAGAGGGCTTGTTGCCACTGGTAACGCTGGCTTCTTCTGTCCAGGCACCATCATGCTGCGTGTTGGCTGGTTCTGATTGGGTACCTGCTGGATTTGGCAGATGGAGCGGTTGCCAGGCGACTCAATGCCTGCTCGGCACTGGGTGAGTGAAACGCTGCAGTCGTTGGCACCGAAAACCTCAGCAGGAGATCCTGACACAGTAAAACCAGGCAGTAAAATGGATCCATGTCACTGGTGCATTGTGGGATATCCTGAGAGATCAGGGGATGATAGAGTGGACTGGGAATATGACATCATCCTCTGGACCTGCTCCGTTCTTTTGTTGTTATGATTCAATGAGCTGAGAAGCGTTTGCATGGAGGAATGTTGGTGTGTCACTTCTGAGCTTCATCCTGGACTGCAGGTGAATCACCTGCTTCATCACTGTTTATTTACTGGCCTTTGTGCAGCAGCTGAATATCGGATCGACCTGTTCCAGCAAACTGTGCTGACTGGTCCTCATTCCTCACCACTCGCCAGCGGTAAACAACAACCATGTGAAAAGTGCCGCAGTAGCTTGTTTTCCCCCCCAACAGGCAGCTCTCACAGAGCCACCCGAGTCATCAGCGCCCGTTTTAGCAGCTCCCAGCGACGACCTTCACATTTTCGCAGTTTCTCCCAAAACAGCGCTCAGGTGCATCACAATAGATCACATGGCTGCACATTTCAGGGGGCTTTGTGTCCAGACCTGCTTTTTCTGCATGACTTTGCAGGTGGATGGTGTTGTGCCCCCCACCTATTTTGTCAAATGAACAATAACTTTCCGATTAAGCGGCCTAATTCCACAGGCTCATGCTCCAATTGTCCATTTTATCCCATTGCTTTGGGTTCTGTGCGTATCTGAAATTGTTTGGATTGTTGACCCCGTGCTGTGGAATTCCACCTCATTCATGTCGGCCGCGGCCCGAATCACCTCAGCCCCGAAACGCTCCATCGTCTCTACAGAGGGTGAACACGTGGTTCGATAAGGTCGGCCATGTTGGGTCACACCGACATCCCCCCGGGATCAATCAGCCGGTCACTTTAGTGATGTTTTTGTCCATGTGGACGTCTTACACGTCTCCTGTGCTGCAGCTAAAGTGTCCTTCAGTGCTGCAGATAATTTCAACAATAAAACTCCTTTTGGCTTCTTTTTTCCTACTCAGGTGCCAAGTTGGACGATTTTGCTGACTTCACGACCTTTGGGATCGCCACCTCGTTGCTCTTCAGGACGCCTGACCTCTTTGACAACATCCTGTGCATGTTTTACGTCCTCTCGGTGTTCGTCCGCCTCTGCTTCTTCTCCAGCGGTAGCTTCCGCTCTGCCTTTCTTCTCTTCATCTTCACTTTGCTCTTTATTTACTCACTCTTGTGTCCTCAGGGATCCCCTTTATGTACCGTGGGCTGCCCTGCATCTACTCCTCAGCCATACTGTCCAGTGCCTCTCTGCTGTCAGGGGGAAATCTGGCCCTGTTACGGGTCCTGGCGATGTCCATGATCATCTTCATGATCCGTCAGACCTTCTACCCCCATGACAGAGTGCTGGAGTCCCAGGCCTGGAAGAAAGTCGTCTATGCTGGAGGTAAAAACCTTGTCCTTCCTCATTGCTTCAACATGTGGCGTCTGCAGAAGGTTGAACATACTCAGGACTCGTCAGAGCAGGAGTTGCATGTCCTGGGAATGTGTTCCCATCAGGGATGACCCACGTTCATTCAACCAGCTCTGTATTCAGAACTCCTGATAAAAGATCCTCTTAACCTGCTCAAAAATAAGCGTTCTGCACTTTCTTTAGTGGTCTTTCCTTGTTCTGATGTAGCTTTTATTCATAATAACACAGCATTGTGCCTGTTGCCACCAGGAATCGTCATGGTCTTCTGCTCTTCCTTCCCCCCCGCCTGTGGGTACTACCTGCTGTGGTCCATCTCCTACATTTTGTTCCCAACTTCCCTTTGGAGCAGTAAAGTATAAAAGTGGTCCAAATGTTCCACAAACTCCTGCTCTTCCGGGTCACACTAAGACTTCCTGTGATGAAGGACTGTGGCTGAATGCGCTCGTGCACGGCGGCCACCTCCTCAGCTCTCTGTAGCGGTTTATTTTTCTTCTGTCCACAAAAAAAATGTTGAAAGAACAAAGACGGCAGCAAACTCTGACACAGCTCATGTACCTATTTGGTTTGGGTCAGACCTGAAGGAGTATAAAGCTGTCTATGAAGCTTAAGCTGTCTTCTGTGGAGCATTAATTCATGTCTTTGTTGAGCATCACCCGATTAAAATGCACAAACCTTTTTTTCTAACCTTGTGAAAATGCTGAACAAGCATTTGACTACATCTGTTCTTCGTTAGGAAGCCTGTGGTGTCTTTATTTGTATACTTTCTGAGGTTGGATGAGTAAAGGTTTTCCGGAGGTCGACACTCGCCGGCTGATGTGGAAGTCTGCTGATCCTTTTATTTGTCGTTTTACAATGCCAGCAATAAATATTTGAAGAGATGTGAGGTTTGTCCTGTGCAGGATATAAAATCGTATTACTTTTTGCTTAAAGGAACAAATCAATAAAGGATTCAATAGTATGTATTTTGAGAGCTATTTAAGTTTATTTTGGTTTCATATGTGGATCTCTAGTGCCTCTTGTGGTAAGAATTAAAAACTGCACTAAAAATATGAACAGTTTTTTAAAAAATATTCTCACCACAGAAACAAATCATTGGAGGTAAAAAAAACCCCAAACCTGGATATATTGGTGACCTCAGGATCGGGTCTCTGCTCTTTGCAGATGATGTGGTCCTGTTGGCGTCATCGGCCCGTGACCTCCAACGATCACTGGATCGGTTCGCCTCCGCACGTGAAGCGGCTGGGATGGAAATCAGCACCTCCAAATCCGAGGCCATGGTTCTCAACCGGAAAAAGGTGGAGTGCCTTCTCCGGGTCAAGGAGGAGATCCTGCCCCAAGTGGAGGAGTTCAAGTACCTCGGGGTCTTGTTCACGAGTGAGGGAAGAATGGAGCGGGAGATCGACAGGCGGATCGGTGCGGCGTCCGCAGTAATGCGGACTCTGCACCGGTCGATCTTTGTTCCTACCCTCACCTATGGTCATGAGCTTTGGGTAATGACCGAAAGAACAAGATCACGGGTACAAGCGGCTGAAATGAGCTTCCTCCGTAGGGTGGCTGGGCTCTCCCTTAGAGATAGGGTGAGAAGCTCTGCCATCCGGGAGGAGCTCGGAGTAGAGCCGCTGCTCCTCCGCGTTGAGAGGAGCCAGATGGGGTGGCTTGGGCATCTAGTCAGGATGCCCCCTGGACGCCTCCCTGGTGAGGTGTTCAGGGCATGTCCCTCCGGTAGGAGACCCCCGGGGAGACCCAGGACACGTTGGAGAGACTATGTCTCTCGACTGGTCTGGGAACACCTGGGGATCCCCCGGATGAGCTGGAAGAAGTAGCTGGGGAGAGGGAAGTCTGGGCTTCTCTTCTTAGGCTGCTGCCCCCGCGACCCGACCCCGGATAAGCGGTAGAGGATGGATGGATGGATGGATGGATGGATGGATAGACCTCGACTTCTATCAACTGTACACCTCTTTGATAACAATATTCATGTTGGGGTCCAGGCTTCCTGGTTGTGTTTTTCCTGCAGGGGGCGTGGTGGAGCCATGCTCCGGCCACCGGCTGGCGCACCTGCAGGCCATCAGCGATCAGCCGCCTATATAAGTACTAAGACGCCGGCCTACCAGTGTCGGAGGATTGTTGTGTGATTTTGATGTTTCTGGTGACTTTGTTGGTTTTTGAAGATTTTGGTGATTTTTGTGGCTCCACGCTGGAGCTCTTTGTGCGCACCCGGAGTCAGAACTGTTGCTTCCCGGCATTCCAGGGGGACTGTCCTTTTTGTGTTTGTTCTATAAAACCTATTTTTGGACCTTTCATCACTGTGTCTTGCCTGCGTTCGGGTCCTGGACAACCACGTATCGTAACAATTCACTCTTCAATTTGGTTCCTCCAGGAACTATTAACTGTTTTAAAGCACGATCTTGAAAATGGAAACGATGATTAAATGAGCAGTGTTGCCATCAGAGCAATGTATTATTAAATAATGACAAACAGGTTCACATGCAACTGTAACTTTATTGAGAGGAAACTGTGAATTACACATTTGGAACCAATCAATTTTGTGTAATTAACACCGTTGTGAATATGTTAATACTCCTCTCCTTCCTCTTCTCCCTCCCCCTCAACGGAGTCGACTCCCACCTCCTCATAATCCTTCTCCAGAGCTGCCATGTCCTCCCTGGCCTCAGAGAACTCCCCCTCCTCCATGCCCTCACCCACGTACCAGTGCACAAACGCACGTTTGGCGTACATGAGATCAAACTTGTGGTCGAGCCGAGCCCAGGCCTCGGCGATGGCGGTGGTGTTGCTCAGCATGCACACAGCTCGCTGAACCTTGGCCAGGTCTCCACCAGGGACCACAGTGGGGGGCTGGTAGTTGATACCAACTTTGAAACCAGTGGGGCACCAGTCCACAAACTGGATGCTGCGTTTGGTCTTGATGGTGGCAATGGCAGCATTCACGTCTTTGGGCACCACATCACCACGATACAGCAGGCAGCAGGCCATGTACTTGCCGTGGCGAGGGTCACATTTGACCATCTGATTGGCGGGCTCGAAGCAAGCGTTGGTGATCTCAGACACTGAGAGCTGCTCATGGTAAGCCTTCTCAGCAGAGATGACGGGAGCGTAGGTGGCCAGAGGGAAATGAATACGGGGATATGGCACCAGGTTGGTCTGGAACTCCGTCAGATCAACATTGAGGGCACCATCAAAGCGAAGGGAGGCGGTGATGGAGGACACAATCTGGCTGATCAGCCTGTTCAGGTTGGTGTAGGTGGGACGCTCGATATCCAGGTTCCTGCGACAGATGTCGTAGATGGCCTCGTTATCCACCATGAAGGCACAATCGGAGTGCTCCAGGGTGGTGTGGGTGGTCAGGATGGAGTTGTAGGGCTCCACCACAGCGGTAGACACCTGTGGAGCTGGGTAGATGGAGAACTCCAGCTTGGACTTCTTGCCATAGTCGACGGACAGACGTTCCATCAGGAGGGAAGTGAAACCAGAGCCGGTGCCACCTCCGAAGCTGTGGAACACCAGGAAGCCCTGAAGGCCAGTACACTGATCGGCCTGCAGACACAGAGGAGAGTCAGTATCACACAGGAGATTCACTTTAATCATGTTCTGGAAAGAATTTACAAATGTTCTCCACGGGATTCCCTCACCAGTTTACGGATCCTGTCCAGCACCAGATCGATGATCTCTTTGCCGATGGTGTAGTGTCCTCGGGCGTAGTTGTTGGCAGCATCTTCCTTACCAGTGATCAGCTGCTCGGGGTGGAACAGCTGGCGGTAGGTCCCAGTACGAACCTCATCTGCAGAGACACAAACATCATAATTCATCACTGCTGTGCCACAGAGGACCAGATATCGTCATTATTTGATGAAATGTATCTTAAGGGGATCATATCTACCAATGACAGTGGGCTCCAGGTCCACAAAAACAGCCCTGGGAACGTGCTTTCCTGCTCCGGTCTCACTGAAGAAGGTGTTGAAGGAGTCATCTCCACCTCCAAGAGTCTTGTCACTGGGCATCTGCCCATCCGGCTGGATACCATGCTCCAGACAATAAAGTTCCCAGCAGGCATTGCCGATCTGGACACCAGCCTGGCCGACGTGGACGGAGATGCACTCACGCTGGGAAGAAAGAACAATATGTGAACTTGTTTAAGCAAATCAGAGATGCTTCATTTATTTGGCTGCTAAAGGTCACCTTTAATCAGACCGTATGACGCTCTTTGTGGTTAAATAAAAAACTGTATAAATGCTAAAATGAATGTCTATAAGTTGGAACTATAAATTTAGAGATTCCTTTCATTTCTCGAAAGACAGCCAAGTTATTTTCCCCTGTGACTCTGAGCAGTTCCTCCACATGGTTGCTAAGCGACCATCAACACGAGAAAGGTGAAAGTAAGTAAAAAAAAACATGACTAGCGAAGTCTAACGTGTTTATAACAAACGAAGGGGGCAGATGAAAGTTCGAACCCTTGAATGTGAGGCTGCTGGTCGATATTTGGATGGTCGGAGGATATTTTGGGGCGTTCAGGTCGATTTACGCAGCTTCACTGACGAATATGATGAACATTTCTGTTCAGCTCCGTCACAGACAGTTATGGCTCAGTCATTTCAAACCACGAATGTTAACACAATTGGTACCGTCCTAAAACTCATTCTTCTCAGCAGAGACCTCTCCAGGAACATTATCATTATTATTATAAACAAATATTAAAACTAATTAGGTTTTTTAGCGCTGTCAAGTGAAATGTAAACCCAACGTGAAGGAATGATTCCATTGGGCAGCTCTTACCATTATTGTTCAGAACAAGTCACAAAACAGGGATGAAGAAGCTCCTCACGTTGTCTCTCAATCCGACAACTAAAGGGTCGATGTAAGAGAAGATGGCGCGTTAGGATGGGGACTGCTTTATAAGCGAGCCCGCGACGCGCCGGCGACTGCTCTTCCATGATTGGCTGAAATCCTGCCAGTCTGAGTTTGCAGCTTCCCATTGGTGGAGCGCTCCCCTCTCTACAAGCCCCGCCTTTCCAGACACCGCCCGTGTCCCACTATCCCGCTGCGGGTCATTGTGTCCGAAAAATGCTGCGTAACTTAGGTTGTGATGGTACCAGACAGACCCGGTTAGCCATAAAAAATAGTTCACAGGAAGATTGATGAATGCAATCTGTAAAAAATCGAAAATTTGTTCGCATATGAGAAAACTGGATTCGAGTATTTTAAAGAAACATTTAAATGCTACATTGCTCCTGTGTGTGTTTGAGATGCTTACCCAATTTGATCGCTCATTGCTAAGCTTTTTTAAAAGCACCTTTATTTGAATTTTACTCAACTTTTAGTTCCCTGTCTCTTCGAATTAAAGGTCATTCTGTCCAGTCATGGAGGACAGCCATGGAGAACACAGACAACCACAGACACCCAACCCCCAGCCTCCAGAGTGCAGCCGTTGCTAGGAAATAGCCTAGTTGCCTAGATACAGCCAAGTATCGAGACAAACCGCCTTTATCTGGTGGTCACGTGATGCAGCTTAAATGCAGCAGTGGCGATGGCGCCGCAGCTGCTGTGGGAGGAAATGTGAAGCCTCTCAGTCACTTTGCTTTTCAAATCTGTCAGTGTGATGACCTGCAGGGCCTGGAAGAAAGAAAAGCATAAGCACATCTTACA